>NC_085141.1:375644395-375811214 GCF_024139115.2 Armigeres subalbatus | reverse complement strand
TCAGAAATTACGTACAGCAGATAGAGCTGAGCAGAATAGATGGAATCTATTTTTTTCAAAATTTCAAAATTCTTATGGAAACAAATCGAATCGAAATTGCATCAAAATTAAATCATATTGAAATCAAATCGAAATAAAGTTGGAAATCGCAAACGAATCTAAATCAAGTACAAGACATATCTGAAGGAATTTACGTTTTATTAAAATCGAATCGAGCTCGAATTGAATTTGAAAAAAATTCGAAGTCGAATCGAAATAGAACCAAAATTGAATTGATGTCGAATGAAATCGAATCAAAATTGATTATAAATCGAGTACAAACCGAATCAAAATAGAATTAAAATCGCATCAAATTCTATTGAAATCAAATCGAAATCGAATGGAAATTAATTCAAAATGAAATCAAAATCGAATCCAACTCAAATGAACCGAAATCAAACCTAAATCCGAGATCAAATCTGTATCGAAAAGACGTTTAATCTAAATTGAATTAAAATTAAATAGAAATCGAATTGAATAGAAACCAAATTGAAATCGGATTGAAATCAAACCGAAATCGTTTTGAAATCGAATTGAAATTCAATACAATCAAAATCGAATTGAAATCGAAAAGAACTCGAATTGAAATCGAATCGAAATCGTATCGAAATTAAATCGAAATCAAATGGCAATCGAATCGAAAAAGAACCGAAATCGAATGAAAACTAAAATGAAATCGAATGGAAACCAAATTGAAGTCTAATTGAAATCAAATCTAAATCGTATCGAAATTGAATCGAAATCGAGTCGAAAAAAATTGAAATCGAATGGAAATCGAAATAGAATCAAAACCGAATTGAAGTCGAATTCAAATCTAATGAAAATCAAATCAAATTTGAATTGAACACAAATCAAAATTGAATCGAAATCGAGTGAAACCATAATTGATATAGAATTGAAATCTAATGGGAACTGTATTGAAATCAAATCGAATTCGAATTGAAATTGATTCAAACTAAAATTGAAATCGAATCCAAATCAAACGAACTGAAATCGAATGCAAATCAAATCTACATCGAAAAAACATCAAACCGAAATTGAATCGATTGATTGAATCGATAAATTGAATAGAAATTGAATCGAATGGAAACCAAATCGAAATCGGATTGAAATCGAATCGAAATCGTTTCGAAATCGTATCGAAATTGAATAGAATCAGAATAGAATTGAAATCGAATCAAACTGGAATTGAAATCGAATCGAAATCATATCGAAATTGAATCGAAATCAAATCTTAATCGAATGGAAAACCAATTGAATTCGAATCTAAGACGATATCCGAATCGAATCGAATTTGAATTGGAATCGTTTTGAAATCAAATCGAAATTGAATAGAAACAAAATCTAACAAACACACACACGGGCTGCAAAATGGTGAATTGACGTCTGGGAAGGAGCGACCTACACAGCTCTGGCCCTCACTAGTTCCAATCTCACGCTTCCACGGGTCTTACGATGACAATCGATCGCCAGCTAAGGGCCGGTTTTGTACTTAGCTGGTAGTTGTCCTTCTGACATCAGCTAGAGTGAGTGGGTGCGACCAATGGGACCATCGTCTCTAACCCCTAATCCCAAGGCGTTAAGCTAGGGGAGGGGGGGGTGAAATAATAAGCTAGGCCTTTAACGGAGCCTGTGGGGTACCTGCCCAAGCAACCAGATGTTCGGATAAGAAGGGCTATTTTGGCTTAATCAGCTCTCATTTTAAGTATTTTTTTGTATGTAACGGAAATTTAAGTGAACTTTAAAGTTCCGTTAAGGATGCTTGGAACTTGATGTGAACCATAGTGAACCAATTAGTTCGGTTAAGAGTAAATTTAAGTAAAATCTGAACTTCTGGTTGCTTGGGTGGGCACCCTCCACAGTAATTGTCCCTTACCGCGTCATGCTGGGCTCTGGCGTGGTGGACCTCTTTTCTCGAGCAACTCGTGGTACCAAAATGGAAAACCAAGTCAATTCTTCAATTAGTGGTAATAGTGTAGGCGACAACCCCTTCGCAAGAGGTGGGTTGTTCAGGTCTCCGCCTAGGAGGCCAGAGGCAATAGTCGGCAGCTCAGTGCGCAGCGCCAGCGTGGGTCACTTGACCATCTCCCAGGCTCCGCCGATAGAGATTATGGACGGCTCATGGCTTGTGAGGGCGATGAACCCCAAACGCGATGGGCTTTCGGCCTTCGAGGTGGCGACGGAACAGCTGGACGCTATCATCGAATTTGCGTCATCGAAGCATAATATCAGTAAGGACCTCAAGGGGCGGTTGCTGAAACCTCGGAAGTCGATGTTGAACGCCAAGCTGGAGAGAGCGGTCTGGACGGCCACGTGCAAACCCGTGAAATCCGTGGAGTTGAGGTCTACCCAGACTGAGGCTCAAGGATTCGCGGACTCGGGCAAGGTCGAATCGAACCGGGGCCGCTCCAAAACGCGGAGGGTTACTACCCCGAACAAGGGTAGTGGGGCTGGGAAGCTGAACCCCGGCCAGATACCTCCAAAACCGGGGGAGGAAGGACCTGGAAAGGTCCGCCCACCCAGGAAAGACGGTGGTAAGGCGTTACAGCAGGCTGAGAGCTCTCAGCCGCACCAGACGAGGGAAATAGTGGGGGTTGACGCCTCCTGGAGCCTGGTCAAGAACAAGTCGAAAGCGAAGAAGTCAAGGGCCGAAAAGACGGCCCAGGTGAATGAGGGGAGCAAGAAGTCTAGGGTACGCGCCAATCGCTCCAGGGGCGATGCCCTAGTCATCAAAACGGACGAGGCTAAGTACCCGGATGGGCGAGATGATCCTCGAGCTGCAGCGGGGTGTCTCGCAAGAGGGCGCCGCCTACAAGAAGTTGGCGGAGGAAGTCTTAGGCGAGACGGTCAAGGTGAGGGCACTCACGACAGAGGTGAATCTAAGGGTTAAAGACCTGGACGAGATCACCGAAGTCGAAGAGCTCGTCACGGCACTGCGGCGACAGTGTGAAGTGGAGACGCCCACAGCAGCCATTCGGCTACGGAAAGGTCCGGCAGGGACGCAGGTAGCATTGGTTCGGCTATCTGCAGCGGACGCCTCCAAGGTAGTCAAGTTAGGGAGCGTCAAGGTGGGATGGTCGGTGTGCCCTGTGAGCATATACAAGCAACTCGAAATTTGCTTCAAGTGCTTGGAACCGGGGCACAAGCAATGGGACTGCAAAGGCCCTGACAGAAGCAAGCGCTGTCGACGCTGCGGATTGGAGGGACATAAGGCACAATGCTGCACGAACCCTCTCAACTGTTTGATCTGTTCCAGCAAAGCTGTGAACAGCAAACACCCCATGGGGGGTTCGAAGTGCCCGGCGTTTAAGCGTGCTGCAAAATCACAGTGCAGGTTACGCAGCTAAGCCTGAATCACTGTGATGCAGCCCAGCAACTGCTGTGTCAGACAGTTCCTGAATGGGGGACGGATATCGCCATCATAGCAGATCCTTACCGGGTACCCGCCAGGAACGGTAATATGGTCACCGATGGGTCTAAAATGGCGACGATATGGACAACGGGAAAATACCCAGTCCAAGTGTTGGTGTCTTCGACACACGAGGGCTTTGTTATTGCCAAAGTCAACGGGGTCTTCTTCTGCAGCTGCTATGCGCCTCCTCGATGGTCGATCGAGCAGTTCGGTCGAAAGCTAGATTGTTTGACAGCTAACTTGATGGGGCGTAGGCCGGTGGTGATAGCGGGGGACTTCAACGCTTGGGCCGTGGAATGGGGAAGCCGATCCACGAATCAACGGGGGCAGATCCTGCTGGAATCACTGGCCATGTTGGATGTGGACTTGGCTAATGTCGGTACCAAAAGTACCTACAGCTGGAACGGGGCCGAGTCGATTATCGACGTTACGTTCTGGAGCCCTGGCTAAACGAGTAGTTCGAACTGGAGGGTAGATGATGGCTACACTCACATCGACCACCTGGCGGTTCGCTACGGTATCGACTATACCACCATCATTCAGCGGACGGAAGAAGGGGCGATGCCTAGCCCTCCCCAACAAACAACGACAAGCTACAAATAAGCATCTAGGTTGAATTATTGTTTATTTGTGATCTTTATAGCTGAATAAAATGGATGCTGAATAATTTGCTAGACAGATTTCATGTTAGTATTTAATCTAACTAATATTCGACATGGCCTATTTAATTGTTTACTACCTTTATTTGAAGTCGAACTTACGTTTTCGTTTTATCACATTTCAGCACATTGGGGAAGTTTAACAATGTACTGAAGTAATGATTTTTAAAGTTCACTGTTCGACTATGATGTGATGCTCTGAAAGGGTGGTCGAATTGAGTTTGAATAGTAAGTTAATAAGCAGGCATTGACATCCTTCTTAAAGATAGCCTCACACCTCGGGAATTCGGTCCGCGGATTTTTTCCCCATGCATTTTTGCATATGCGATGTTTTCGGGATTTGGGCACGGAAAATCAAAATCCCGGCCCCATTTAAAATGCACGAGGACCAAAATCCGGAGGAAAATTTTCCCGAGGTGTAAGGTGACCTTAAGGTAGCCTCACACCTCGGGAATTTGGTTCGCGGAATTTTTCCCCATGCATTTTTACATATGCGATGTTTTCGGGATTTAGGCACGGAAAATCAAAATCCCGGCCCCATTTAAAATACACGGGGGTAAAAATCCGGCGGAAAATTTTCCCGAGGTGTAAGGCAGCCTTTAACCTTTGTCCTTCTTAACCATTGGATTTCACATTTATCTGATCTATCGCACAGTGGGAAAAACATGCTTTTTCAGTTTGAGAGAAAATCTGGATTCTAGATCTGGGAAATTTGATTTATAGAAAAATAATGATTTATTTTCAAGACATGCTTTTTATTTTCGTGATTTATTAAACTGTCGGAGATTATAACCACAGACAAACAGACGTAACAGCTAGAACAATTGGTTTCAAAATCCATCGCCCAGTTATTTTACCACCACCTAACGTACATGTTGTACGAAACAAAGTTTAGTATGACAATGTCAACAGAAGGCGCTAGTGTGAGATGTCAAATACAAAAGTATACGATGCGCACGCCCCTGGATGTGAAACTCGCAAGCAGTTGAATTTAGAACGACCGTTGAGCTCATAGTTAATGGGAATTTCCTCAGTGTTACGTCTGTTTGTCTGTGTTATAACGATAAAACTGCTGGAGCAATAAAAAAAATCATGCATTCATGCGAAACTAAATTTACTAAAAGCCGGACATAACGCCGTTAAATAACATCGGAAAATTATTGAATCTTTGATGTGTTTAATCCCAATATTATCGCGTGGATGTTGATCTTTATTGCGGCGAAATTGGAATAATCTTGGCATTTGACAATCATATCGCAACCGATTATCAAGAGATTCTGAGGAAGGCCGAATATACATTGATTTTATTTTCATAAATTCTCGCTTAACTTTTCAAAAGGACCTAAGTAACATTTTTTCCTGAATTAATTTGAATAGCGCAATCAACAGAAAAACATGAAAGCTTTTGATTGCAGTATTCAAATTAATTCATGAAAAAAATGTTACTTAGGTCCTTTTGAAAAGTTAAGCGAGAATTCATAAATAGCATTGGGGACGGATTTTATTTTATCGTTTATCGACATTATTTTTACGTATTTTTCCTAGTGTGCGATGGTTATGACTGGCTGAACAATGGTTGAAATAAAAATCTTGTACAGTTATTAACAAACTGTGGTTTGACAGATCGACTTATTGAATAAGAGTCCAATCATGATTCATATTCAGCAATAAGATTATTTATGTTATGCATTGAGTGAGCCATACCTAACAAATCAAGGATGGCACGGATGACAACGTTACCGGCGGATGATCAAATGACAGCAGTTCGAGAACCGATTTAGGAAAATTTTAAAATGATTATATGAAAATAGCAATTGCTTCAAAATACGTTCATTAGAGATCTTACTGATGTTACCATCTATGCGTTATTATTTTCGAAGAATTCACATGTAGCTGAATTGATGCTTAGTAAAATGCTTATTAAAGGTTTAACGAATCAGTAAATAAAGTTGTTTTTCAAAATGAGATGTTGAAGTTGTATAACTTCGCCAAAATTGTGTGAACAAAGCTTGAACAGAAGTTGTGATAAGAAATAGTACAGACATACCCAGGTAACCATAAGCATTAAAATAAGCCATACGTGCGACTATAAGGCTACCACAAAGCTAACAAACTTCATACTGGCTCTATAATAGCCCTATATAGCCGAAAAGGCGAAATAAAGTGCTAATGGTTACCTGGGTAATTCAACACAGCGCTGAATTAAATCATCACACTGATGTTAGTTCAACTAGTGAATGTTTGTTGGGTCTGTGTGGTGCCAATAGTTAATTATGAATTTGGATTGAATAACGCCCGTAACTATGTCCGACCTTGTATATATATCTTGGCACGTTATGATGAATCTGCGCCAAAACGGCGCACTTCCTTTGGTGTGATGCAACAGGCATCGAGGCTTTTCGTACACTGGCAGTCGTACAGGTAAGACGTATTACAGCCCCAGCGTGTTGGGTGATTCCTCTGTTAGGAAGTACACACTGGGTTCGCCGTAGAGCTGGGCGAGCTCGTGGTTTATTCTTCGCCGCCAAACACTGTCTTCTTGCACACCGCCAAAGATGGTCCTAAGTACCAGTTTCTCGAATACTCCGAGTGCTTGCAAGTCCTCCTCGAGCATAGTCCATGTTTCATGTCCGTAGAGGACAACCGGTCTTATCAGCATCTTGTACATGACACATTTGATGCGGTGGTAAATCTTTTTTGACCGCAGTTTCTTCTGGAGCCCGTGGTAGGCCCGACTTCCACAGATGATGCGCCTTCGTATTTCACCACTAACATTGTTATCAGCCGTTAGCAAGGATCCAAGGTAGACGAATTCCTCGACCACCTCGAAGGTATCCCCGTCTATCGTAACACTGCTTTCCAGGCGGGCCCTGTTGCGCTCGGTTCCTCCCACAAGCATGTACTTTGTCTTTCACGCATTTACCACCAGTCCAACTTTTGTTGCATTACGTTTCAGGCGGTCTTTAGCTGTTGCATGGCATCCTTAACTTCCCTCAAGGTGGGGGCTGGTTGGTTTCCATCGTCCGCTGAACTAACTGAACTTTCAATTGTTCCTCGTAGTGCTGCTTCCATTTTTCGATCACCACACAGGGTCGTATGTGGAAGACATCATACTTCGACGACGAGGTGTTTAAGGAAGCGCTCCGCCGCGAGCACAATACTCTTGGTCTGAGCGGCGAGCAGCTGGTAACAGTACTCTCGCGTGCATGCGATGCCACCATGCCTAGGAAAGTCCACCCTAGGAATGGGAGGCCACCGGCTTACTGGTGGACTCAAGCAATTGCGAACTTGCGCCGTGCCTGCCTACGGGCAAGGAGGCGGATGCAGCGAGCACGCACAGAAGAGGAGCGTGTTGAACGACGGGTGGCGTTCGTGGCTGCTAGAGCCGCTCTGAAGACTGAGATTAGATCAAGCAAAAATCCTGTCTTCGAGTGCCTGTGTCAAAGTGCCAACGCAAATCCATGGGGTGACGCCTATATGGTCGTAATGGCTAAGACACGAAGGGGGATGCTCCCCACAGAGCGGTCTCCAGATATGCTGGAGAGGATCATCGAGTAACTGTGACGAAACTTGCGGGAATTGCACAGTCCCTTAGTGTAGGTAAGGCGCCAGGACCGGATGGTATTCCGAACCTGGCCATTGCTGAGGCTCCCGAGATGTTCAGATCTGTCATGCAGAGATGCCTGGACGAGGGAGTCTTCCCTGAAGCATGGAAAAGGCAGAGCTTGGTCCTATTGCCAAAGGCGGGAAAACCACCGGGGAATCCGTCGACATATAGATCAGTATGCCTGTTTGATACGGCGGGGAAGGTGCTCGAGAAGATCATCCTCAACAGGTTGTTGATACGCACGGAGGTTGCGGATGGTCTATCGAGTAACCAGTTTGGCTTCCGAAAGGGTAAATCGACCGTAGACGCTATCTTGTCGGTTACCAAATCCGCGGAGATAGCTATCCAGCGTAAGAGGAGGGGAGTTCGCTATTGTGCAGTAGTGACTCTCGACGTGAGGAATGCATTCAATAGTGCCAGTTGGGCAGCTATTGAAGATGCGCTCCTGCGTCTTGGAATTCCCGAGTACCTGTTCATGATTCTCAGAAGCTATTTTCAGAATCGAGTACTGGTATACGACACGGAGGCGGGTCGGAATAGTGTTAACATAACATCAGGGGTTCCGCAAGGTTCCATGCTGGGTCCGGTGTTATGGAACGTCATGTACGACGGTGTCTTGAGGTTGAAGTTCCCGGTGGGCGTGGTAATCGTCGGCTTCGCTGACGATATTACGCTGGGGGTCTACGGCGAATCGATCGAAGAGGTGGAGTTGACAGCCCACTCGATCGCAATTGTGGAGGAGTGGATGAGTTCCAGGAAGTTAGAACTGGCTCACCACAAGACTGAGTTGGTTGTTGTTAACAACCGAAAGTCGGAGCAACAAGCGGTGATGAGGGCAGGCAACTGCGCGGTAACCTCTGAACGCTCCATCAAACTCTTGGGAGTAATGATCGACGATAAGCTCACCTTTGGTAGCCACGTCAATTACGACTGCAAGCGTGCCTCCACAGCTCAGGTGAAAGACGGTTTACAGACTACACGTTGTTGGAATGGAGTATATTATATTGCAGTTATTAATTGTAAAAGTGCTTTCTGAACACTAAGCTGCGAGGCGGCAATGTCTCAATGGGGAATGTAATGCCAATGAAGAAGAAGATGGTGGACAATTATTTCTTGCAGGGATATCGTTCGAATGAATAATCTTGTTAGATCATCTTGATTTTGAGTTCTCTTTATTTATACGATTCAATTAAAAGTATAAAACGATGACAAAATATATCAAACGATTCTTCTTGAACGACGACTGGAAAAAAAATCCTATGTACAGTCACTTGAGTATATCGTTGGAAATAAAAGCTCGCGATCAACACCGAAACTTCATAATCTTACGTTTGTAAAAAAAAGTCGTTTAATCAATTTCGTTAGAAACAAAAAAATCCTGATTTATTTCAAAACCGATTTTCCTCTCTCGAATACTATAAGTAGTTCCTCGTATTTGTGTTCTGTTTTGGTATAAATTAGTTATAAATTTCTCTTATTTAGGACTAGATTAACAATTATTAATAAAGAACAAATACAAACGAAACCGGAACGAAATCTCTGTCTGGATGCGTTTTTCCTCGCTTTCGCTGAATATTTGCATTTGTTTAAGTAGCACTTTTCTCAATGCAGGCAATCGTGTCTCCCCTTTTGAATGTTAGGTTAGAGTCCCTATATGTACACAGTCTTAATTTTGGTTTTCCTTACGTAGCTAAGGTAGACTGGCACTTACGCGCGCGCAGTTACCATCCATTTTTGTACAATTACCATACCACAATCGTCTTAGCTTGAATGAGATCGATTTGAGAAGTTTATCTTTACGGTTAGGCTAGTTTTACGGGAATCGATATGGCTGCGGTGTAGTTCGCTGAATTCGGTGGCAGTAAGTTTCCTAGAAAAAAAAAATCTTTGGCGGGGTCCCTACGCACTAATTTGAATATAAACACTAGATGGCTTACAATCGATTTTAGGTACACACGAAACTCGAGATTTTTCTGTGGGAATTTCGCAAGAGTTCCTGTTTTGCAGGAACGGGTGTGATGTCTTAGTGGTTAATATAAATAAATAATTTAACAAACTTTCTCGCGTGTATAAAAGAGAGAAATCTTATCAGATAATCGTAAACGCTACGGGTTCAAGTTATGCTGCAGAAACTAGGAAAGGTTGAACACTTTTCGTTTTTATCCGAAGAAAAAGTAAACAGTATAGAATCTAGAAGCTTCAATAGGGAAAGTAGGCTTAAACTTATAGAAATAAGAAAATAGAAACAGTATAAACAGTAGATAAACTATTTTCGCACCATGTTTTGTTTTGTTTTTTTTTTAACTTTTTTTGAACGAACCTGAACGATTTTTTCTTTTTATGTAAAAAATTAACTAGATTCTGAAAGATGGATTTTTTCAGTGTAAATATTTACAAAAATGTATATGAAATTTTGATCAGTCAACAAGATGACATTTCAATCAAATCGCCCTGATTCAAAGGGCGGCATATGACGAATAGCGTCTGCATTCCCATCGAAAAATAACTATCGCTTCTAGGAATGGGCGTTTTTCGGAAAAATATCGATACTGCCGAATCGATGTTTTTATTGTCGAAAAATCGATGCCGAAAAATATCGGCGTTGAAACATCGATATTCCGATATATCGATACGCCCAAAAAATTAAAAGCACGAGCAAAAAAAAAAACAAGGATAGTTTACATTTTTTATTTCAGGTCATCGAATCGCACATCAAAGTTTCGCCGTTTCGTTGTTTTTAATAGATTGAGCCTAATGTGCTATATTTTGGAATTCAAAAATCGAAATCCGATATCCGCTAGAAAAAATCGATACAGTTAAATATCGAACTTAAAAAAATCGATACGAAATATCGATTAATCGGAGCGAAAATATCGATTCCCGATATATCGTATCGGTATCGCCCATTCCTAATCGCTTCCTTAACAACATGCTTAAATTTTGGCAGATAAATATCTCAAAACAATAGAGAAAAAATACGCTTTCCCTGGTGCCCATTTCCGCGAGAAGCGGCCTTGAGCGACCAGGAAAATCCCCTAACTAGTTGTAAGCCGCCCATCCGTCTACGATTAGAAGTAGATGAACTGCACATCGGTGGGCGTTTCGGGCTGCTGCTGTGACGACGTCTGATCGGCGGGAGCGCCCGAGGAGCCCACTTTCTGGGGCGCTTGCTGGTACTGTTCCTTGCAGCTGCCACCGGCAGCACTGCTGGCGGCCAGCTGTTGCTGCTGTTGTTGCTGCTTGTCGGCGATTTCCTTGGCGACGATTTCTTCGATGATCTTGACGATGAAATCGATTTTGCCGATATCGTGGAACGTCAACCGGCACAGATCGTACCCGGTGGCCATCTTGGTGGACACGTTGAGCCCGCGGCTAGCCGAGGCAATGCAGGCCGCCGCCAGCAGGGAGGGTTCCAACTGCATGAAGATGGTTTCTGAAAGCGGGAAGAAAAGAAGTTCGTTAGAATTGTTATTTGGTTAGAAATAGGGATGGAATTTGCACAACTGTCACCTAGTCTACATTTTTTATGCAATGCGTTCAAAGAAGGGCGAACAATATTCATTGAGCGAGTGTGACAATTAATGTTCGAACGGAAGTGGAAGAAATTGTAATTATTTTCCTCCCTCTTTTTTTATTTTCTTTACTTCGAAGGGGACAGGAAAAAGTTCAGGTAAATAAAATTGATTAATGTGAAACGAAGGAAAATCTTGGAAGAATAATTGCAACCTCCTTGCTCTGGGTGAGCGCAGCCGAGGTGAGACAAATTGCAACGCAACTGTGCGCATCCTGGATCGAATGTAAGGATACTGCAGCGGTAAACGAACGAAGGAAAAGATCTAAACAACGATCTGTAAGGGAAAAAGGACGAATCGGGACTTTTTTGAGTCAAAATAATCAAAAAGACGAAACATAAAAATGGATTGCGGCGATTGTGTATATTTTATTCTGAGGTTTCTTCCGGTTTCGGGAGATAATGCAACAAATTTACAAGTTTATAGCCACCAATAACAAACAATGGCAAATGAGAAGGACTTGCTTTTTTGTTGAAAAAATAACGATCATAAAAAATGGGGTGTTTATTTAGAGAAGGTCCACGGCGGAGGAACGCATCTACATCGTATCAAATTGCCACGCCGTTGCGCTGAAAGGTTGAATTTATGGCACTAGTGCATGCAAGCGGCATATAATCGGAGTGAGCCATGATTTTTATGGCGATCATTCCAAGGGAGGCGGTGCGGCGGCACGTTTGCACAAATTTGACGTTTCGCCGCAGGATCGCCATGGCAACGGGCGGGAAACGGTAATCTGATCGTTTGGAAATCGGATCATGTGTGTCGAGTGATGTAGATGAAAATACGAACAACTAGCTCTCGCGGTCAGTAGTCAGACTGGGATTTTTGAAAGGTTTTATGAAGTTAGGAACCACATACCCTTCGAGCTGACTAATAACTGGCAGAAAAGTGAAATCCAAAGAACCCACAATCGGATTCCAGATGCTTCGAGAAGTCTTTACATGAAAACATTGTTGATCTTAAGAACAAAACAAAATTGCATCCAAAAAGAGCACGCAAGATGTTTAGTCTTACGAGTCGAAGCGGATACCAGGTGCTTTGTGAACGCGAAACCTTTATCCGGTCCACTTTTACTGCCAATTGGGAAATTTAAAGGTCCAAGCTGCGAGTCATCTTGCAGCAGCGAAAAAAACGCAAACAAAGGAACCCATCCGCAAATCGCGCAAACACATGGCCTACTGGTTTTGTGTTTATAAACAATTTTGAAAAGTGAGGCTAAAAAAAACTGCACAAAAGAGAGCCAAGGCGAGACGTTCGTGCAATCACGTTGCACCTTGCGTCGGACCGATCGTCATCTCCATCGATCGGACCACGCGGTCTTCGGCCGCGAGAATTGGAGTACAGTTGCGTCGTCGCATTCGTTGTCTTCTCTTCGCGATCGCGCCGCGCGGTTCAACGTCTCAGAGTTCTCGCTCTCTTCCTCTGGTTCGTAATCCGTTGCTTTATCTCAAGGATCTTCGTCGGGATGGTTAAAAACCGCGCGCAATACACCTGTCGAACGTTCGTCCAATGCCGAGTGCGCGCTCGTCAGTTGTTGTGGTCGTTGTTCTCTCTTTCCAATCGAGGCAAGGAGGGCTATTATCCTTAACACGGACTGCAGATGCTGCTGCTGGTGCAGCAGCCGCAGCTTTCGTCGCGGTTGCGGCAGGAAGTTGTAAAGTTCGTTTATGCCGAACAAGGCGAATGTTGTTGCGAGATAAAATGCGAAATTAAAGGTCCACATTTGCGGTCTGCGAATTAGAAAAATCGTTTCGGCCTCGGAGGAGTTTAAAATACGATGTTAGAAGGAGGCGATATTTAAATTTCGTAGAAGGGTTCGTTGTTCCGAAGAAGAGGTTCAGAGTTCCGAAGAACGACAGTTGTTCGAAGGATTGCACTCGTCAGAAGGAGGATCGTGTAATTACGAAACGGGAGTGATTAGCATGTAAAAAAATGCAATCCTCAAGCCACGGCAGATGGCGTCTTACAACCGATCACGCGCGGGTTACACATTTAATAATTGTATTCGTTTGTTGAGGGTTTGAAACTTGAAGGCACTTTCTTTGATCCACACGGGTGAATATAGGGCGGTGGTGGCGGCGGCGGCGACGCAACATGGTGTCATTTGCACCATTCGGGGAACCTCCTCTTCCTTCCTTCCTGTTGATGTCGTCAACGTCGCTGATGCGTTCCTTCGCATTATACAACAAAGCGAGGCAACAGTTATCGCTCGGTTTCGATCGCAAGGAGCAGGGAAGAGACGGACGACAATGGCCCTTTCTTATTAGGAGACGGTTTTCCAGGTCGATAAATTCTGTGCTGAAGGAAAACTGCCTGCAACGGTTTCACCACCTGGCTTGTTCTTGTTCCTTTTGGATTGAGTGGGGTGCCATGACACAAAGGATCCTTCCCCCGATGCGGCCCATTGATGACGAAGAGGACGAATCCTTATCACGCTATAGGAAATAAGGAGCGACCGACTGAGCAAAATAAGAAATCGAACTCTGCGGGCGATCGTTCTTGCTGGAAAGGTGGACTGATGATGATCGGGGCAGCTGCTCGGTTTCGTTATTCGAATGCATCGGAATCCAACTGGATCCGAAACGTTTCTTGGGTGTTTGACTATGCGGCTATTCATCATATTAGATGTTTTTTAAAATTAAATTTATGCACAGCACGCGTTTCCGAATGGACAACATGATGTGTAATTAGCAAACAAGTAAATACATGCCTTTTGGTGAAATTGGTGAAACGCTTTCTCGCAACAGAGATTCGTTTTCAACAAAAGTTACTTAAGAAGAACGTTTCTGCACTGAACAAAAATCATTAGTCAAAATTTGCTCATCGGCTTGCTAATCCACCTCTGACCAAATAATGCTACTCATAGGATTAAATTTGGTAAAGGAACGGAAAACCGGCACAAGGAAAAAACTGCCAATTTAGGGGTTGGCAAAGATTTAAATCACTTTTCTCTCGGCCTGTATGTGTGTGTCTAACGAAGTGTTTAGCAACGCTTGAATGGCAAAACTAAAAGCCTTGCAGGCAGACATTTCGGTTGGACCCTTCCAGAAGAAAGTGCCAAGAAGATGTGCTTCGTAGAATACGAAAAGATCGAAAAAAAGGACCACCGAAGGGTAATTTTGTCGGTTGGAATTCCGCTGCAAAGATTTTGCAGTA
Organism: Armigeres subalbatus; assembly: GCF_024139115.2. NCBI lineage: Eukaryota > Metazoa > Arthropoda > Insecta > Diptera > Culicidae > Armigeres > Armigeres subalbatus. The sequence continues at coordinate 375,796,769 of NC_085141.1, read as the reverse complement.
TTTGGGGTCGACGACGAGCCGGGAAATCACTGAGAGAAGGGTTATTTATTTATTGCGAGAGTCATAACCTATGCTAATAAGAAAACACTAACGGCATCGGATTTGAATATCAATGCCGGTCGGTTTTGAGAGGCTTCGATTAACCGTACCGAATGGGCGTCTCGCCTTCGGGGCGAAATTATGCTATTTATAAATATTGCTATTGAACCGATTCGAGATGCTGCATCGGATTTTCAGCCCCTAAATTTTCCGCTGCTTGAGTTGATGACGCCGGAGGCCAAACAGGCTACGGGTGGCACGCATGTGTCTAATAAAGGACTCGAGTCCGTGTTGCAAATTAGCATAAACATAAACGTAAAACGCCGCACCGTCATTGATGGATATTCTTAGAAAGCAGTTCACTCCAACGGAAGGAAGACGAAACAACTGACGCCATATGTTGGACTCTACCCTGAACAAAAATTATGCAAACAGTGCGCGCTCGGACAGCGAACGCATTTGTAAACAAAATGCTGTCAAATTCCTTCAAACGGGCTAAGAACAAAGAAACAGACGACGCCGGGGTCCCTAATTAAATGTGCCTCCACTTTTAGATCGGTAAAACGAGTTTTCTCGTGCTCATTCCGTCTTCTCTGGAATATGTTTCCATCGATTATCCTGATGATGATGCGGCGAACGTTCCGAAACCGGGCACGAGGCACCCCGTCAGGTGCAACCGCGATCGACGGCTATGGAGATCGCTTCGCGTTAATAATTTTAACTGCCTACATTCGGATGGACGCGGAGCGGTGGGTCCGAACGGGCACGTGCGTAATGAGTCACATCGAAGGAGCCATAAAAAAATAACGAAGCAGGCCTTGCGCCACGAGCAAAAGGTGCAATTGTGCAAGCTGCACGCGACTTTACGTCATTTTTGCCGTTTCCGTCACGTATGGGCTGCGATGCGACCAAGAATACGTGCGTCTTGCTAAATAATGAAGGGCTCTCGGTAATTTTCGGGTACTTCGGGGGATGAGGAAATCAAAGCAATCAAAGCCAAGTCAAGCAGCCGAACGAACAGGCCGCGGCAGAGGAGAGGGTACAAAAGTCCCCTCGTCGACGCATTGTCGCCTGATCCGATTTCAAGATTTCCGAAAACAGGACTGGAAAATCAAATCGAAGGGGGAATCAGCCAGGTGTGATTTCTAATATCAACTTCTGATGCCAACCGTCTTCGGGATGGTGGTGACGGGTTTGGAATTAAAAAAAATCCCAAACGGAGACAGTTACATGCGACATGACCGGGCAATGATTTGCCCGTTTTTTATCGCCCAAAATGAAGCTCGATGCAAGGATAATGATTCAGCTTCCTCTGCGAGAGCTCATTGCAGTTATTTTTTACGATCCTCGCTCCCTGCTCGTAAAAACGAGATTCAGGCACTATTAGTTTCGATTTGGCTTATCATCAAAGCAGGGCCCGATCGATAGGGGGAAAGCTCGTAAAAAGAGAAATTTTTCCGAAAAAAAATCTCAACAATTTGATCAACAAGGACTCTTCTAAGAAGTCGTAAACCAAAACCGAAATTGATTGCGTTGGTCGATGATGTTTTGTGTGCTTTCGTGGTGGGAACTGCATCGTCTTTTGTGCTTGCAAAATTTACGATCCGGGAAGTTTGCGCAGCTCGCCCCGTTTCTCGAGGACAAGACAGTAAAAGGAAGGGATTAAGCCAGACAATCGAAATGATGAAGTGGATGCGCCGCCGCTCGCTCGTCTAATTACAAAAGGGTTCCCTTCGCTAGCTAGGAACTGGTTCTTAGCAGCAAGATTTATTAATTGAAACCCGTTGTCCCGCTGGCGGATAGATAAAGCCCCGTTACAGGGGTTGACAACATCCCTTCAGCGCATAAGCCTGGAAACCCAAAACAAGGTGTATCGCAGTAATTAATTTATTGATCGTGCGGTGATCCGCTCCCCTGGGTGATAAATCCTGAACCCGTTTTCTTCCAGTAACTGCCACTTTTGATGAGTTGCCGGATTTCCTCGGATCTGTTTTGCCAAATTTCATGACTTGCTTCAATCGGAGACAGTTGGGGTCCTCTGCTGCGAACAATGGCTTCGCAAAACCGGAATCTTCCCGAATCGTCTCCAGACGGTGGCAACAATAGAAAATGAGCATGCAAAAATTGCAGGGTCCTTCAAGGACTCGTTTCGCCACCATCGAAGCGAAGAGCATTGAACTTGGATTTCTGTTGAATAGTCTAAATGAGTATCGCTCGATCCGGAGGGGAATGGTGACCAACCGAGGTGTGCTGCTGTGCTGCTCCGCCGACGTTCGGCGCAACCCTGGCAGGGTTCCTCCAAGGATTTGCTCTCCCCTGTGTGCGAACGCCGAGCACAATTTAGCGTGAAGTTTTTCGGAATGGGCACAAAGGAGCGATCGAAAATGCTGTGCCAGTGTTGGAACGCACATTCGAGTATTCGCTTCGGGCGAGTATCCTTATAGGAGAATTCGACGACGTTTGTTTGGAGTTTGTTCGTTGGATTCGTCTGGAGACGAAGGACAGCGGAAGGGAATCGAACTACTCGGCAGATGTGTTTTCATTCATTGCGTTCGAAGACGACGAAAGTGACGGCGAAGGAGGTTGAAGATTTTGCATGGCTGCTTCGTTGCGAGCGCCCCTATCGAATCAAGTGACTGTTATCGCTTTATCGACTCGTCAGCTGAAGGTGGGGGACTTGACGGCTTGGGTTGCTATCAGCACGCTTTCGTTTACTTAAAGACGGTGGCGGTTTTACAACGTAACCGGTGCACATTGACACATCTTCAGAATGTAAACAAAGACCGGTCACCTCCCTTGCATCATCAAGGTGTTTTTTTAACTGTCTAAAGGTGCCATTCGATTGCACCTGGACCCGCGCGTTCGGTCGCACATGCTCACTCATTTCTCGATTATGAGCGAGCGCGATTCCCGTTTTCATTGATTTATAGCGCACTATCCAGCGGTGCATCGAATCGTCCAATCAGAAAGTCCCATACCGCGAGACAGTGGTTGGTGTTGTGTCGCGTGCTACTACGATTGCGCTATGCGGCAACCCCCGCGTTCTTGCTGCTGTCAGAAAAGAGGGTCCACTCAACAAGTGTCCGGTCGGCACCGGTGACGGAGAGAGTGACTTCAATTCGCGTGAGGGTGAAACCGGAAATTAACATAAATTTCCGTTTGATCGAGGTGTTGCGATAGCGTCTGGTTGGAATTAAACACATCCAGTCCACGGAGCCAAACGTCAATTAGAATGACGTTTGGTTCGTTATAAAACACGTAATATTCGTCTTCATGAGGGGCAACAGTTGCTCGCGGGTTAGCACCTGCCACGATTCAAAATTGTTCTACTCTTTTTGAGTTGAGGAATGAAAGGAAAAAAAAAAGGAAAATATAAAGGATCCAAAGGGATGCGGGCGGGTGCAACCTGTACCAACAGCGACAGGATATTCCAACAGGATTCAAAATAATGACCCTGCACAACCATTCGAACCAGGCGCAGATGTTTGATAACTCGCTCGACCAAAAAGACGACGCGATTCAACAGCAACGCGATGGAAACAAAAACCCGAGGACGAGGACAATGGATGGATGGATGGATGGTAGCAGATGTTTTGCGTTTATGCACTTGGGTGCAGCAATGCTGCTTGGTTCGTATTCGGGACCTGTTGATACGTTAGCGTTGTTTACCAACAAGCGGAGACTGCGCCTACTGCGTCGTTTCTGTTTTTCCTAAAGATTTTTCTTCGCTTTTTTCAAATAACAGAAATGCGAAACTTTTTCGGTTCGGTGTGGGAACCGAATTCGCTTCTCACGCACATCCCATCAGTAGCGGTCAGCTTGCATCCGATTCCAATATATATGCAAGAAGATTCGGACAAGATTTATCGTTTTCCTGTTGGGTTTTGTTCCTACAGTTGCCCATACGAGAGTGGAAGAGGATATGCGAAGGTGGATGTAAACAAAGACGGTTCAGTTGAAGTCCGTTTTGTAATTATGTCGAGTCTGATGCATTGCAAAAATGTTCCTCACTCAAATAATGTAGTATGCATGGCATTATTGTGACCACAAAGTTTTGCTTTTAAACCAAGCGAGAGGTCTACACAAGTTAATGAATTTGCATACGGATAACTTCTATGTGTTTTGTTCAGTGTGGGTTGTAACAACGCTTGGATTCAGCCGGCAGGAGGCCTCCGAATGTGTCCCTATGTGTTGGTTTTGAATCAAATGTGTTTGTGGGGCCTGGGTCCATGTCCCCACGTATAAGTTCCGAGAATGTTTTCCTTATTCCATTCAAATTATGAAAATCATTACAAATCCGCTTCTCTTCGTTGTAATTACTTTTCAATAGCAACGAAAAAAAACTTTTCAGGGTCACGGAGTCTAAAACCGCTTCGCGAGTGGCTTTTGACAATTCACGTTCCTTTTAAATTACGAATGCATCGAGTGCGCCGTCGCGGCGCGATGAGGGTTGAATTTGTTCGATAAACCGAGCAGGAAACAACCCTTCTCGCGCCAACGTCGCGAACGCACAACCGTTCAAACGAAAAATAAAACCCCTTCTTAAATCCGAAAAGTACGCAATGCTCAAAAAACCAGGGGGACTGCCGTTTAAATGCCCCGCGTGCATGCCTTCGCACTTTCCCTTTTTTTCACCGGAAAAGTCTGCTAACGACTATCCAAGCTTCATTCCGATAGAGTGTTGGAGTTCCGACACACAAAAAATGTCACATTTCGGCACAGTTTGGATCGCAGATCCCCGCGTTTTTGCTTTCGCGATCGAAGTAGCCGAGAAAACTGAAATGTGATGAAGCGAGAAGAAAAACCAAAACAAAGCAAACCAACAGGTAAAAGAGCAACAGACGGCGAGCAAAAAAAAAGTTGTCCTTGGTGGAGCCGCCGTCTGGGATTCGTCCCAAGGCTACGGACGTTTTGGGCAGTCGGCGCACGTCGACCTGATAGCCGCCGCATGATTAACGGGTGTCATCGCTCTGCGGCCGGCGTAGCACACATGGCTGGCTATATTTGATTATGTTTTTGGTACTCGTTCATTAGTGTAGAAAATGATAAAAACTTGAGAAGCAGATCGATTAAGTCCAACCGGCAAATAAAAGGTTCACATGTATCTAATCCAAACGTTAAATTCGGGGTTAACAGCCGAATGAAGGGACTGCTAATTGGCTCATTGAAATGGGTCGCAATATTTGCTCGACAGATGTCTTGCGGATGACAGTTGAGACTATAAAGAAACGCAATTCGAAACTTACCGGTGCTGCAGACGTGGATCAGAGTGTGCGCGTGCTCCCGAAGCCGCGAGTCGTCCGATCCCCACTTGACACGTTCCAGGATCTGATCGACGTAGTCGAACGCCGTCACGGCGGTGATGTTCCACTCCAGTTTGCTGATCATCAGAAGCTCCCAGCTCTGTAATGGAGTTGATAGAACGGACAAAAAAAAGGGTGGATTAGGGGGCGATGTTAATAAGTTGGTAATGATATTCATAGGTGGCGCGTGCGGTACAATTTCGAATGCGCATAAATTTGCCGGTTGGCCACCCGGCGATCAGTCGAACAAGGATCGCGCGATAATCTTCGATCTTAATGAAAAAGCCACACGACCAGCAACCGTTTGCATGTGAAACCGTTAGAAACGGCAAACCCTATACCAAGTTCCCTTTCGGGGGCTCAATTGCAGCGAGGTTATGTCAACGCAATATTGCCGCACGAAATATCGATCATTTGTTCAGGTAACGGCGCATCCAAGAGGGGTCCGTTGAGACGGATGCGATTAATTTGTGACCAACCGCAAAATTACGTCATTATTGTGATGTGTGCAAATGCACGCATCTTCCCCTTGATGCCGTGCGGACCCTGGTCCGCTGTGCATCCTGAGGTTAGGACCCGGGTCCCTCGTTTGATTAATATCTTCTCAACGGTTGTGCCCTGTCCCATCAGTAGACAAGGAACGGATCTCGCATCTGCCAAACAGGGTAGAAATTTCGGTTACAAAGATGTTTGCTTTTAAATCTTGACCCTGTTTCCTTGGCAGGGCCCTAGCGCGCGGGTCCTCTTACATATTTTATTATTCATGAGCGGTGATGAGGAACAATTTCATCCCTTAATTCCGGATTCTGATCCGGATGTTAATTTGTATAAAATTGCAATCAATGACGACGACGGTGGCGGTGGGATCCCTTTGCACCCGAACGCCATTTTCCCGTAACCCGTCTTTCTTCCGTGTGGGAACCCGCCCGAGACCATTTCTCATCTCTCCGAAAAATATGTTTAAGGATCTCGTAAAAAGCATCAAGCAAAACAAGGCGATAAATTTTTATACCTGCAATGTCTCGATCCCGAAACAAAAAAGAAACGAAAGAAACTGATACTTTTCAGCGATTTTGGTCGAAGGAATGATTTTGCAGATCTCGTGTAAGCGGGTCTTAGCGCCCGGGCGGCGAACGCTGACAGCTCCCGGGTTGCTGCCTTTGACGCAGGACAAGACGAGAGAGGCGCTAAAACCGCGGTGCGCGAAGAAAAATGTTAACGCCGCCTGCTTTGATTAATGATGATGCGTCGTTGCCGCTGCGCACCGCCGCCAATATAATTCTACGGTCACATCTCACGTTCTGAACGGACCTGGCCAGGGTCAACAGTGAGCGGCCAAATTGCGTCGAGAACATTCAACAGTTCAAATAATAAAACCAAAGAATGGCATTCCTTTGGTAAACTTCTCGGAAATCATAAAAGGTCCTCTCGTCTGCACTGCATTGACGATCGGTCCGGCGGCCGACAATGGACCCGAAAAACTGTGGGATTCGGAGCTTCAGGGGAAAGAGAGACACTCGGAGAGATGATGCGTGGAAATGTTTTGAAAGTATTCCGAGTCCATTAAAGAACTCGGGGGTTGCGAGGCCTTTTATTGCTTCATAGTCGATGCAAAAAACAACAACAAACGATTGAATAATGAAACGTGTGAAAAAGTTGTAAACTCATTTTTCAGGATCAGAATTCCATGGAAATTGTCGGTGCTCGGGATGAAGGGAAAGGCCAAGAATTCGAGTGTTTTCTTGATTTCATTCTTGAATTTTGTGTTCGCCGAGGTTTTTGTATTTCCATTCGGGTGGTTTTTAAATGGCTGATGGTGGTCCTGTCCGGTGCGAATGCGAAGCAAAAGATGACCACTTTTCGATATCGAATTTCGGCGCTTGGAGATAATGCGGATTAGAGTAGACGACGGCGACGACAGCGGTGGCGACTGATTATGGAAACTTGCTTCTGACAATTCGCTGTTAGTGGATGCTTTTCGCTCCGTTTCAAATCGACATGGGGGTCAATTGTGTCTGCGCTGATGCGACGCGTCCACACCGTAGCGAAATTGTGCAGTTAATTGGATTTGATTGATATCGGATTACGGGCTGCCTGCGTTTAGCCGAAAGTTCCACTCAAGATGATGGATTAGGCTGTGGCGACCGTGCGGACCAATTAAGACCCATTTCGGGCGGTATTGTGATTTGTGGGAATATTGCGGAGGTTTTTTGGCAAAACGACCGAAGGATCGGGCTGTCAATTCGACGAACTGACAGAATGCGGGTGGCACGGCCTACTACGCGGGCGAATCGACAGAGCAGAGAACGGACCCCTTTCTTGCGTTAATTACTTCCTTCCGAACGTGCACCCTTCCAGACACAGTCGTCGCGGGACCGAAACAAAGGAGATGTGGTTTGTGGTTTTCCATTTGGAAGATTCCATAACACTTGACCTGACAGGTAGCTTCGCTAGGTCCCGGAAGCGATCCGGGTGTTCAAGTACAATGACAATGGGCAAACATTTGAAACGAAGATTTCGAGCAGTGGTAAATTAGCCGTATTGCTGTCGTCTTCTACGGAGCTGTAATATGAAGGGTTACACGCTTCCGTGCCCACGTTTTTAGAAGACGGCATCCCTTCTACTCTTACATTTTCTTTTTCGTCTATCAAACCGAATGAAAGCAGGAAGATGGGATCAAGTTCAAGATCGCGAACCTTTTCATCGTCGTTTGCAATGAGACATCATAGACTCCGCCCCTGCCCTCCCAAATATATCTTCAAGCAAAGCGAACAATAGCACTTACCCTGATCTGATCCGGCGAGACGGCATGGTCGGTGTAGGCACTGAGCACGTCCACCGTTAGCGGATGGCACTGACGAATCTTGGAGGCCAGCAGCAGGGCACAGCATCCCAGCAGTTGCAGGTGGTAGCGATCGATTGGGCATGCGCAGAGGAACCGATCGAAAAAGTTGACCGCCAGCGGGAAAGTCTGTTCCTCGCACTTCTGCTCGTCGCATACCTGGTCAAACACAAACGACCAACAAACGGTTAGAATCACCTTTGCAAACCTACCAGAAATCATCAATAATTGTCCCTACTCTATCGCGTTCAACTCACCTCCAGCATCCATGTAGTGACAATCTTGCGCATATTCGGCTTTATGTCTTGCTGCACCGAGCCGAAATAGTTGCACGAAGGTATCGTCAGCCGCTCCAAACCGATCAAGTTCTGAATGACCCGAACGTCCGCAACCATTGTCGGGTCCGGTTCGGCAAACTGACTGTCCACTTCGTCGTAGATAATCTCCTTACACACCAGATCCACATTGTGAGCCATTGTTTCGCACTAAACGTTCCGTTATTTATAACACTTCGCAATATGTACACAACAATACCGTTACCTTTGCTGTGTTGTTTCTATTCACAGGGTTTTCCGCCAAAAAATCCAATCGTCTGACCCACCCCTAAGTCCGTTCAACACTTCCAGTATTTCCACTTAAACAGCTGGAATTCTTATAAATCCTTTTCACTATCTTCGCTAATAAGTCCAGGGCTCTTTTTATGCAATCATCACCATCACCGTCGTCTTTGATTCTTCATCAAGATCAACATCTGCAATCTTCTTCAGTAAATAAATTTGTTCAAACACTTTTAACTCAGTAGAAAGGCAGTAAATATCCTCGCACAGAAAACAAGAGAAGCAAAACAACCGTACCGTTTGCCGTCCGAGAGACTTCTGACCGTTTCGAGTCCTTGTCGGGATCGTTTTGATACACAAGCAGGCAGGCATCAAGACAAGCTGATCGCGCACCGCGATCCCTTTTCTTCCTTCTTCTCCTTCTTTACCACCCCACTTGGCGACGGCTCTGATGCATGAAAGCCGGCACACAGAGACAATTTGTACTGCGAGCTTTTTGCGTCCCTTTACCTATACCAAAAATATCGGGTACAGGCGCACCAGTGATGTAGGGTCGGGCTCTGCGTACATTCTTTCGCATTGGTTCCTTTTGCTTCTGTGTCGTCGTCGTGCGCCGCACATGTGATTCGTATTCGAAATGCAAGACAAATCCACAAGGAAGCCGGCTGCGCGCAGATTGAAGAGAGTCGGGTGGCCGATCATAGGCAACAGAGAGGAACGAGAGAAAGTTTGTTTGTAAATATCGCCTTGTTGATGTGATGGATGCGAGCTTGCGATCTCTTGCGATGAGGGAAGAGGAAGAATCGCCTTGCCTGCTTGGATTAGGATGCAGTTGCAGTTGGTGGTGAGGTGCTGAGCTTTGATGCATCCCCAAAGCATGCATGCATGCATTGGTTTTATTAGGTACGTGCGCTTTGAGAAGCTCATTGCATGCTGTCTATGTGCGCGACTACATGGTGGCTGTCGCGTAAACATTTAGAATGGAAAATTGAACTTAAATGAATACAATTTTGTTGAGAGAAACGACAAGCAACGCTGAAGTTTTCCTGCAGAAGGGTGTTCAGAATGATAGGTGTTCAGTGATAAGATTAACCTCCCGTACTTTTGTTTACGGGCCGATACTTTCGAAGGAATCCTTTTTATTCGAATCATTTCCTTATTTGATTTTGCTGATGTAAACGAGAATATGTATCAAGGTATCAACTTTCGTTCGAAAGAGCACACGAACGTCAATAAAAATATACCTAGATGATAAGTAGTGAAGTTCTGGGAGTTTGTTTTTGAAATGTGACACGTTTCTGTCTACCCCTGATTTTATGATGTTTCTGAACAGATATAATCTCGTTTTTGAACCGATTTTCTATCATGTTAGATAAAAAAAAAACTTTTTGAAGTAGAATACATATAAGCTTTGTGGTATATTGCTCAAATCTTAGCCTATTACGCATCGGTTGAACATATTTATTGCTGTTCATTCATTTATTTAGTTTACATCTAAACATATAACACTGAATCAACAATTTTACGCCACAATACACGGTTCGAGGCCGCATCTCTCTATCCTCGAATGCGCCCCACGCTCGCCCAGTCGTTTTGCACCTCGTCTGCCCACCTTGCTCGCTGTGCTCCACGTCGTCTCGTACCTGCCGGATCGAAAGAGAACACCATCTTTGCAGGGTTGCTGTCCGGCATTCTTGCAACATGTCCTACCCATCGTACCCTTCCGGCTTTAGCTACCTTCTGGATACTGGGTTCGCCGTAGAGCTGGGCGAGCTCGCGGTTCATTCTTCGCCGCCACATACCGTCTTCTTGCACGCCGCCAAAGATGGTCTAAAGCACCCGTCTCTTGAATACTCCGAGTGCTTGCAAGTCCTCCTCGAGCATTTCCATGTTTCGTGTCCGTAGAGGACTACCGGTCTTATCAGCGTCTTGTACATAACACATTTGGTGCGGTGGCGAATCTTTTTCGACCGCAGTTTCTTCTGGATCCCGTAGTAGGCCCGACTTCCACAGATGATGCGCCTGCCTTCGTATTTCACGACTAACAATGTTATCAGCCGTTAGCAAAGATCCAAGGTAGACGAATTCCTCGACCACTTCGAAGGTATCACCGTCTATCGTAATATTGCTTCCCAGGTGGCCCTGTCGCGCTCGGTTCCGCCCACAAGCATGTACTTTGTCTTCGATGTATTCACCACCAGTCCAACTTTTGTTGCTTCATGTTTCAGGCGGGTGTACAGTTCTGCCACCTTTGCAAATGTTGAGCCAACAATATCCATGTCATCCGCTAAACAAATAAATTGACTGGATCTGTTGAAAATCGAACCCCGGCTGTTACACCCGACTCTCCGCATGACACCTTCTAGCGCAATGTTGAACAACAGGCACGAAAGTCCATCACCTTGTCTTAGTCTCCGGCGCGATTCGAACGAACTGGAGTGTTCGCCCGAAATCTTCACACAGTTTTGCACACCATCCATCGTTGCTTTGATCTGTCTGGTAAGCTTCCCAGGGAAGCTGTTCTCGTCCATAATTTTTCATAGCTCTACGCGGTCTATACTGTAGTATGCCGCCTTGAAATCAATGAACAGATGGTGCGTTGGGACCTGGTATTCACGGCATTTCTGAAGGATTTGCCGCACAGTAAAGATCTGGTCCGTTGTCGAGCGAACCCGGCTTGATAACTTCCCACGAACTCATTCACTAATGGTGACAGACGACGGAAGATGATCTGGGATTGTAGGCGGCATTAAGGATGGTGATCGCTCGAAAGTTCTCACACTCCAGCTGTGTCCTTCTCCTCCAGAATCTGTCTGCACTCTTCGTCGAACCAATCGTTCCGTCGACTTCGTCCCATATACCTTACGTTGTTCTCCGCTGCGTCGTTAATGGCTTTAACTGTTTTTCAGCAGACCCCAAGGGGGGCCTTATCGAGCTCACCCTCTTCCGGCAACGCTGCCTCGAGATGTTGCGCATAAACAGTGGCGACATCAGGGGTGGCATTGCGCATCTCGATTCGAACGTAATTCTATCGAGTCGAACATGTTTGGCATTACGGCTTTCGATTCGATCTCGAAAACGACTCATCGTTCGAGTATGCTCGAGGAGGTACAAGAATAACGAGATGTTTTGGCATTATGGATACTCGATAGCACACTGGAAAACGACTCAAGTCGAATGAAAAACACTCGTCACCTTTATAGCTTTCGAATGTTGTTCGAGAGTCATTTCTTGCTGAAAGTTTTTAATTATATTTGTTATTATTTCTCTACGGGAAGAGAATAAATGTTTCATTATTGTATCTTGAAGGAAAGAATGTCATTAGTATACCTACTTTTATAGTTTCCAGACAATATGCAATATCTAATTATCCCGAGATCCGCGTAAAAACAACTTCAACTAAAATCTTTCGATAAACCGCGTAAAAAATCGATGGGGAAAATCTGCGTAAAAACGTGTGTATATTCGTGTGTACGTAAAAATAGTTGAGAAAAAATCGCGGTAGAGATAACCCAAGTGCATTTAACTAAAACACATGGAAACATCAAAGTAATTTATTGTCGAATCCTTCTTTAGCTTTAAATTATTTAGCTCAAAATTGGACCTGTGGCATAAACTCGAATAAACATAAAACTTATAATTTGTGTCGTAACAATATCTCAATTTACAAAATATATCGTATCGTACAATATATGGCTTCGCGGATGACATGGACATTGTCGGCCGAACATTTGCAAAGGTGGCAGAACTGTACACCCGCCTGAAACGTGAAGCAACAAAAGTTGGACTGGTGGTGAATGCGTCAAAGACAAAGTACATGCTTGTGGGCGGAACCGAGCGCGACAGGGCCCGCCTGGGAAGCAGTGTTACGATAGACGGGGATACCTTCGAGGTGGTCGAGGAATTCGTCTACCTCGGATCCTTGCTAACGGCTGACAACAACGTTAGTCGTGAAATACGAAGGCGCATCATCTGTGGAAGTCGGGCCTACTACGGGCTCCAGAAGAAACTGCGGTCGAAAAGATTCGCCACCGCACCAAATGTGTCATGTACAAGACGTTAATAAGACCGGTAGTTCTCTACGGACATGAAACATGGACAATGCTCGAGGAGGACTTGCAAGCACTCGGAGTATTCGAGAGACAGGTGCTTAGGACCATCTTTGGCGGTGTGCAAGAAGACGGTGTGTGGCGGCGAAGAATGAACCATGAGCTCGCCCAACTCTACGGCGAACCCAGTATCCAGAAGGTAGCTAAAGCCGGAAGGGTACGATGGGCAGGACATGTTGCAAGAATGCCGGACAGCAACCCTGCAAAGATGGTGTTCGCTTCCGATCCGGCAGGTACGAGACGGCGTGGAGCGCAGCGAGCGAGATGGGCAGACCAGGTGCAGAACGACTTGGCGAGCGTGGGGCGTATCCGAGGATGGAGAGATGCGGCCTCGAACCGTGCATTGTGGCGTCAAATTGTTGATTCAGTGTTATCTGTTTAGATGTTAACTAAATAAATGAAATGAAATGAATCGTATCGGCATAATGTTTTAATCGGTTGCAACTGCTCAATAAATAATAATTCTTTTTATAGTCATTGAGCACAATTTGCTTGTTTATAAATTAACTGCCAATTCATGCCCTGAAGGATGCCTTTCCAACAGGCAACATGCTACACGCAGATGAAATTACTCTTATTCTCTCTGTTTACTCACATTCGCCATGCGCTGGAGGTTGTCTCTTCAGCGGGCGGCATACTAAACACGGAGACAGCTATCTCTTATTCTCTCTGTTTACATTACGTTTGACAGAACATACTCGATTGAGCTAGTACAGCACCATTCGAAATCTTGTACTGCGACTGAATGAAGTCGAACGAAATACATAATGCCGCAATTTTTTCGAAACGAATGCAAAAACATACGAATCGAGTGATTCGATTCGATATGCACAATGCCACCCCAGGTTGCTTCAGTCGCGTACCGTGGCGGTCGTCGGTACCGAACATTGTTGATGACGGATAGTTTAGGGCGCAGTTCAACCATCACCAGATAGTGGTCAGAGTCGATGTTAGCGTGATATGTCCTGACGACGATAATGTCGGAGAAGTGCCGTCCATCAGTCAGAACGTGGTCGATTTGTGATTCTGTCTGCAGTGGTGATCTCCTGGTGTACCGATACGGAAGGCTGTGTTGGAAGTAGGTGCTGCGAATGGCCATATTTTTGGAGGCGGCGAAATCAATTAGTCGTAGGCAGTTTTCGGTCGTCAGGTGGTGGGCGCTGAACTTTCCAATCGTCTTTCTAACTCCTTTTCTTAGCCTGTCATAGCGTTCAAATCAACCTATGAAGATTTTGACGGCGTGGCTTGGGCAGCTGTCGTACTCACGTTCCAGCTGCGCGTAGAATGCGTCTTTATCATCATCAGTGCTTCCGGAGTGCGGGCTATGGATGTTGATTATGCTGAAGTTGAAGAACCGGCCTTTGATCCTCAACCTGCACATTCTCTCATTGATCGACCATCACCCGATCACGCGCCTTTGCATATCGCCCATCACTATGAAAGCTGTTTCCAGGGGCCTGTAGTATAATCGAAATCGTTTCATTGTTTTTAACGACTTAACAGAGAAGAACTATTAGAGAAGAAGACTAAACTATTATTCAAAGTGCTTTAAATTACCATACAGTGAAATACTATGCACTAAAAATAAATTTCTCGTTTCAATACAAAACTAAGAATTATGAAATTTTTCAAATAACTCTGTAGAAAGCAGAAATACTTCAAGTGCTGACATCAAGTATTCAAATGGTGGGGCGCTATTTCAAAATGGATTGTTTTTGCCTAAAGCAGTACTTTGGCTCAATAATTTTGTGTAAAATAACTCTTCTAACACTACGTAGTTTACCTTAATCCACGTAAACAGATATTACTCAAAGCAAAGTTTAGTATCTTTAGTTTTACCTAAAGTTGATTTTATTCAAGTCAAATGTGTTGTACTGAACAATCTCGTTTGGGGCCATGCATCTTGCTCTATTTTTGACAACAATCATGGAAAAAAAGGAAAAACTAACGAGCCTGGATTAAAAACAAAGAGACGCAATACTCCTACGGTAGGCTACCTTTAACAACATTGTGATCGATTGGAACAACCGATTTGAGAGCAAATGCGCTGTTCCAATTTTGACACTTCATCTCTTTGTTATGAGTGCAGCCTCTTTAGGAAAAACTACTTAAATTCAGTAAGTATTTTGAACTTAAATTTTGAGATGATTTATCTTTCAAGAAATCGCCTAAATTTCATAATAATTTCAACAATTTCAATTATTGGACTAAAAACAAAATCCAAACCCGCATAAGTCCCGCAAAACACGTAAATTGAAACCCGCTTCAAGAACACGCGTCAAACGAGTCTAGTGAAATTAGATTTTTCATGGAAGATACGTTCGAGTAAAGTTTAAATCGCCTAAATTTAAATCCATATCGATCCCAAAATCCGCCTATAAAAACCACTTTAAAAATCACTCCAGTGTGTATTAGGGGGAATGACGGCTTTGGCAGGTTTTGTTCTATTATTGTCATGGGTTTTTTTTTATGACTGATTATGCTCAAATTTGGCCTAATCATTATATGTGTTTTCCATGGAATAGCTGATTTTTCATGCAAAAATTAATATGATTTTCAAACAAAAGTGGACAAACAACAAGATGGACAAATGAAATACCATGGATTCAGAATATGACTGAAATTTTTGCTAATATTTGCTACTAGCTGCAGTAGAATGCTCAGAAAAATATCACTTTTTCATGAAAAAAACCCTGATTAATCTACCTAGCGGTGATGATGCCTTTCTCGTGCATTATAAAAATAGTATTTTGGCCATTACTATTGAGCCCATAGTCCGATCTGGCCAGTTTTCAATAGGAAACAATAGGGGAGTATTCTGCGTCGAATGCAACTTGTTGCGAGTAAATCGGTTAAGGATAAGTACCTGAAAAATGAGTGACATTTTTTTTACACATTTTTCTTAAAAAGGTGGTATTTTGGCCATAAATTCCGATCTGACCAATTTTCAAATGGAAACAATGGTAGAGTATCCTGCGTCGAATGCAACTTGTTGCGAGTAAATCGGTTAAGGATAAGTACCTGAAAAATGAGTGACATTTTTTTTTGGGTGGGTGCCGCCCACAGACACACACACACACACACACACACACACACACACACACACACACACACACACACACACACACACACACACAGACATCACCCCAATTCGTCGAACTGAGTCGATCGGTATATAACATTATGGGTCTCCGGGCCTTCTATAAAAAGTTTGTTTTTGGAGCGATCATATAGCCTTTACGTATACTTAGTATACGAGAAAGGCAAAACGCTTATAATATGCTTGAAAATGAAGCTATCAACCATCTTATGTAACCAAACGATGCGCTTTCCAAAGAACGTGAAGCGATGCTTAAACAGTGTTTGAAAATATTTTGGATTGGTGAAAGTGGAAGCCAAAAACTTTTTTTTTCGGGGCCACCCTATCTAAATTTCGTAATTTTGTCATAAAACGTCATAAGACGAGTTTGTACAATCCCATTTAATTCCACCACTTAATTGTACCTTGACAGATACATATGTCGACCTCAACAGTAAGGACGTCTTCAGTGTCTCGTACTGACGATGCAGCCTGCGTGATTGCGTGCATGGTACCAGTCGGGCTGGTCTTCCGGGAAGACGAGGAGTGTTTCGAGCTATGTGGCCCCAGAGGAGCCCGCGAACGCATCAGGGTGACTTCGGTTGCCAGATGGCAGCGCGAGTGGGATTCTAAAGGTAGGTGGATCCACTGGCTGATACCTAACATATCAAGCTGGGTGGAGAGACCCCATGGAGAAGTTCACTTCCATCTGACACAATTCCTGTCAGGCCATGGCTGCTTCCGGCAGTACCTCCACAGGTTTGGGCACGCGGAGAGCCCCGTCTGCCATGACTGCCCAGGTGTTGACGAAACTGCAGAGCACATACTGTTCGTATGTCCTCGTTTCGACGTCGAAAGAAGAGCTATGCTAGACGTTTGCGGTCGGGACACAACCCCGGATACCCTTATCCAGAGGATGTGCCAAGCGGTGGAGAAGTGGAACGCAGTTTCGACTGCAACCACTCAGATTGCTTGCAGCTTGCAGAGAATCTGACGTGCCGAGCAGCAGTCGACAAGCATGACTAACTTGTGATTGGTTAGTTAGAGCGAAAACAGGCTGAGTGCGGGGAAGTGAATGAGAGGTTTGCACATGTCGAGGTAAGAGTGTCGCAGCGGGTGGAACCGTAGTCGCCACCACGAGGCATGGCAGAAGAGTGAGCGCATAGGTGTTAGTATGGACTGCATATGCCGAGGTAGGAGGGTCGTAGCGTAGAACTGTTGGTACTTATCGCTATCGACACCTCGAGGCATGGCAGAGGAGTGTAGAGTGAGCACTAGAGTGGGGCGCAGTTGTATGGAAAAACGCAAACTTCGTCCGATCAAGTGAGATCAAGGTTTTTCTGAATCGTTTTGGCACCCCAATCAACTGTGCAAAATATGGGCTCGATTGGTTGCAACCTCGCATGCCGCATCACGTTTTAAATTTACATGGAGATTAGTATGGGAAAACGTACTTTTTCACATTTTTGTTCTAAGCGGCTTCAATTTATCATCAATCACGTGACTCAATACGTTACCATATAGTCTGGAAGATGCCGAAAGACTTTGCCGAAGAAGGTACGTAGCTGGAAGGTCTACAAAAAATGTTATTACGTTTCGAAAAATGATTGTTTAAACCATATGCAAGAAATCAATGTTTCTGCCAGCACTACCGGACAACCTATGGTTATCGAAGAGCAAAACCCATCTTCCTTCTTGTCGGATTTTTTTCTTTGTGAAATAATTCCGGATAGCTCCCATTAGCTCTACAGCCCTATGAGATCAATTATTTTGGAATAATACTCAGTTAAATTATTGGTCTACGTAGTACGGCAGTGCTGGCAGAATAAACGATTTTTTGCATATGGTTTGAACACTCAATGTTCGAAGCGTTATAACTTTTTTCGTGGACGTTCCAGCAACGTGCCTTCTTCAGCAAAGTTTTTCGGCATCCTTTGGGTTATACTTTAACGCAATGTGCCACTTGGTTTACGATGAACTGAAACCTCTAGTAGTAGAAATGCAAAAATATACGTTCTCCCATACTAATTTCCATACAAACTTCAAACGCGATGCGGAAAGCGAGGAAGCAACCAATCGATCCCAAATTCTGCACAGTTGTTCAGGACCCAGAATGGCTTCGAAAAAACATTGATTTGAAAAAATGACCATGACGCCCCACTCTAGTGAGCACCCAAGTCAGCCTCGCATGGCATGTCAGAAGTGAGAACCTAAGTAAGTTCCATTCCATTTCTTTGATAACCGCGAACATCTTCCATGCACATATTTCATTATATGTTTCATAATGGACACAAAACCTATTCAAAACTGGGAAGGGTCGTTTGGCCGAACAGACCATTAATCCGAAAGTCATTTGGCCGAAAGGGTCATTTGGCCGAATAGGACATGTTGCCTATTCGACCAAATGTCCTATTCGGCCAAATGATTATTTCGGTCAAATGACCCTTTCGGCCAAATTACCCTCTCGGCCGAATGACCCTTCCGGCCAAATGACTTTCGGCCTAATGTTCTGTTCGGCCAAATGGCCTAGTGGCCTTCGTCTAAATGGCATTCGGCCAAACGGCCCTTCCTCATACAGAACAGGCCAATACAATATAAATTTATGTCATTTTGATTTTACACGGTGCATAGGGGCGATTCAAATATGACGTCCACTACTTTTCAGATTTCTGTCACGGTTTTTTGTATACCTAGTATATGTAGTGTCACAAAATCTTAGACCCCCTCTCCCCTAAAATCTGTGACATCATTGTTGAACTACTCCATATATGCCGCATAAAAAACTAATTCGGTGTAATTGTAGAAATCGCACATCAGTACAGATTTATTTGATAGCAATCCATCGAATATTGGAATGGACGAATGAAAGCTATCATGAACGTAGACAGATTTTTGTAAGACAAATTTTCAAAAATGGAAAGGTGTTTTTGATTGCCGATTCCTATTAAATCATGATTTCTCGCGTGATTTTTGAAAACGTTGTAAGTCCAAAAGAGAGACTTAGGGCTGATGCCCACGTAGCGGTTTTTCAACGCCACGTGCAAGCAGCGTTAAAATAACGCTGGTGTGCATCGGCGTGGTGACGCTGCGTTACCGCTTTTTCCCGGTGCACACCTGCGTCTTTTTGACGCCACGTGCACTCTGCGTTGAAATGACGCTACGTGGGCATCGAGCCTTAGTTAGAGTCAGTAGTTAAGTTAGCGTTTAATTTAGATTTGAAAACCATGCAGTACAAGCTACGACGGGAATTTGCTTACAACCATATTATGTTGTACAATGATATGGAAATGCTAATATCATCTTCCAAACTCGGACGTACATGTTCATGATAGCATTAGAGGCGAAAGTATAGAATTGATAGTTCCGTTAGGATACGGCAGGCATGAAGAATGTTTTATAGAAGTCGATTTGAAAGCGAGCGGAGGGCAATATTTGTGATGGCACATATCACACGACCTTCCTTCTGCCAAGCTCCCGTATGAAGGGGGAGGGAAGAATATCAGTGTGGAAGCTGATATATCTCCACTGGCCAGTGGAGCGTCCGAGTTTGGAAGATGATATTAGCATTTCCATATCATTGTAAATCGTTTAACTTCACGTAGAAGTAACACACACGAAATCATTAATTTAGCATATTATGTTGTTATAAAAATTTTAGAGGTAAGAGCTGACTGCTCTTATGAAACTTGTCAAATTGTTAGATGTCGAATCCAAATGGGAAAATCTGAGTTTCTTATACCTTCATTACTATTATTTTGACATTTTTTTCATCTCAACTATATTATTTTGGCCTAGTTCAGTTACGTTTATCTTAAAAACGACAAATTGGGCGGATGAAACATAAAACGCGGTAGAGGAAACAATATTTAAAAAGATAACAATAATAAGAAATAATATTTATTAATCTCGATGAACATTTATATCAGAAAAAAATGATTCTCCCTTAAAGAAGACACTACACCTGTGTCGAAACGATAAGATTGATAAGATTGCGTAGCCGTTTTTTCTCATATTTATGATTGAACGTTACAGCCGACCCCACTACTGTAAAAGAAATACTGACAGAACGTAGTGTGCCATGCTCGCCATCGGTCATATATTTCTAAGGGTTATTTTTTCCGCATATAGAGGAATCGAATTTTTTACAGGAATCGAATTTGCATGACGCGGATTGAAGAGGTAAGAATAAGTTCTAGACCAATATTTGAAAAGGGCGTAACAGCCAAAATTTATTCCTTCTGATTCTTCGTCTACATAAATATATAGCTATATATGTAGACAAAGAATCAGAAGGAATAAATTTTGTATGTTAAGCTCTTTTCAAATGTTGGTCTAGAGCAGTTGATTTTTTTTTTTTCATTATATTGTGTAATTGTATCATAGAAATGTGCAGACTATCGAAAGAAGGACAGTGATTGACAGTTGATTTCATTGACACTAGGAGAGGTATTTTTTATACATAGGTTGTCCCATCATCCGGAATTGGATTCATTGGGTGAGCGTGAGATTGTTTCAATATGTGTTACTATGAAAACATTGCCGAAGAAGGTACGTTGCTGGAGTATCTACAAAAAAAGTTATAACGCTTCGAAGATTTATTGTTCAAGCCATATGCAAAAAATCAATGTTTCTTTTTTGCCTTTCTCGTACTATTTTTTATTAATGAGATTTTCGGCCTTTGGCTGGTTCACCTCAGATCAATGTTTCTGCCAGCACTACCGAGTTACCTATTATAGTCTGAAGGCAATACTCCTTTTCATTTTTGTCAGGATTTTTACTTGCACAAATGACATCGAGTAACTCCAAGAAGCACCACAACCAAATTAGATAAATAATTTTGAATGTACATTCAGTTGAATTATTGGTTCAGGTAGTTCGGCAGTACTGGCAGAATAAACGATTTTTGTAGACGTTCCAACAACATACATTTTCCGGCATCCTTTGGGGTATACTTTAACGCAATCTATCACTTCGTTTACGATTAACTGGAATCTCTTGGAGTAAAAATGCGAAAATTTAAATATTCCCATGCTAATTCCTGTAGGGAAGGTTAGAGATTGGAATAAAAACTATAAAAAAAATATATAACATTAGTAACTTTCGTAAAATAAAGAATAAAAAAGGGTATGAATAAACGAATTAAATAGATAATGAATAGCAGAAAACAAACATTATATAAGCAGGGAACACTCATGAACGAATATGACGAATTGATCGCAGTGTATGTAAAATATAATGTAGGGAAGGTTAGAGATTGGAATAAAAACTATAAAAAAAATATTTAACATTAGTAACTTTCGTAAAACAAAGAATAAAAAAAGGGTATGAATAAACGAATTAAATAGTTAATGAATAGCAGAAAACTAACATTATATAAAAAGGGAACACTCATGAACGAATATGACGAATTGATCGCAGTGTATGTAAAATATACGGCAAATATGAACGGGCATGCCAATTGAAATGGGAGGATTGCAGTAGGCGTGGAATAGTTGAAAAGGTTTGAATAAATGGGTATGAAAAAAAAGGAACTCGAATCGCAGCAGGCGTAGGATATTTTGAAAAATGGGATTTGAATAGGAATGCGCGTGGGTCAAAAAAATTGGTTGATCGCAGCAGGCGTGGAGATTCGAATCAGTTTGTTGGAATGCTTCAAGTGGAATAAACGTGTTTTCTAGTAGTGCAAAAACAAAAATTATTTGAAAATTCACAGAAGAGAATGACGAGTCACGACAATTTCCATACAATCTTCAAACGCTATGCGGAAAGAGAGGAAGCAATCAATCGGGCTTAGAATCTGCACAGCTGTTTGGGACCCTGAAAAACCATTGATTTGAAAATTTACCATGATGCCCCACTCTAATACTTAATTTAACTTAACCTTTAACCCTTAATTTAATACCGACAGCTTTCTTCCATAATTGGACATAAACTTTCGTGAACTGGGGTCGCTTTTACGTGGATTGTTTTGGTTATTCTTTGTATTTCATAAAAATAATTAAAAAAATATTTTAAAAACATATCCACAAAAAAATCATAGAAAAATCTGGTGATTTTTAAAAAGTTGTGAAAATTAAAGTAGTTTGGAAAATTGATAAAATTTATACGCGAGCCCAGTATATCAAAGAATATGAGCTACGGAAAAATTACACATTGACATAGCCACCGGAAATCCGGTATGCTAATTCTCCGACGACTATCTCAATCATTTCGTCTAATCCCTGAAAACAAACACAGTTTATTTCCCTTTTGTGTGACGAACTTGATTATACAATTTATTTACATTATTTAAATTTTCAAACTACTTCCTAATATGCGGTATTTATTCTAAAATTCTCAAATGAATATGTATTAAATTGGAACTATTTGAACCTCGACCGAAAAGGTTGATGTTTGCAGTTCAATTTCAACTTCACCACCCATATTTTCTGAGGAAAAACAAATCTTTGAAGAAGGAATTGGTGGCTGACCGGAGACCGCCAACCGACCGATAAAGCCGAGAACCTAATTGCTAACCACCAGGTTCTGGCTTCTCTTTGAAACCGTGCCGAATGCTGATGGCAAACGCTCAACCCCAATGTCGAAGAAAAAAAGATCCATTCTCAAGGAGAGCGAGGAAAGCACCATAAAGAATACATATACCAGCTTCAAGTATGCGGCAAAAGCACAAGGATGTTTGGAGGTAGATGCTATCGTGTCTAAATATAAGCAGAAAGACTTGTTTCGCAAAGAATTTTTTTTATCTCATCATATGTGTTCTGTCTGGATTTTGGAAGTTCTTGATGGCGTGCCAGACAAAATTCCAAGACGGCTAGCAGGACCTTTAAAATGAGACGACCGTACGTTGTTGTTTTTATCACCAATTTTTTATCAACATTTCAACCCAATGATCAATTTGAAAAGCGGTTAAAACATGTTCATGCTCAAGTTCACACTTATCATGAAATCACATTTGATGATCTTTTTTAAACTAATTCAATGGATCCTCCCATAATGATTTTGCTTTTATATTTTGAATAGTGTTAATAATAAATCTAAATTCAAAGCAGGTTGTCGTTAAAACTCGAGTACTTATTCTAAATTGAGGTAGCAAAAAATTTGAAGTATCCAAAGTCATTTGTTCCTAGAAACATGAATTAGCGACGCTTCGATTAGATTCTGGCTCTCCCAAAAACCGTTGCAAGCATTGGACACGTTAATCCCCACTAAAACGAGGTGATGATTTGGCTACCTCTGTTCAAAACAGCACAATATTATTTACCTGTCACAAACGCAAATACTTTACACCTTAGCATTTACATTTTTACTGCATAGCGACAGGTAAAATAAACTGACCAACCTCCATTATCGGTACAATGATTTGGCCCATTTTCGACGCCTGTTCGATTTTTCGACACCTTCCAAATATGACCAGGATCAACTAAAAATCCACTTGGAACACGGCAGACTGTACTTTTCCATCAAAGTCGACCATGAAACAATGTGCAAATCAAGCTGCCAGGACCAAAAAGTCATAAAAGCAAAGTTCAAGCAGGAGGCCCTTCGTGGCTTACTCCGCTCGTTTAGCTATTGGGATGTTATTTTAAAATCTATTTTTCTCTCATTTCCATTTTTGCTGACGCAGTGTGTTTGCTTTGTTTTTCCACCTCTCCTCCCTTCTTCCTAGCCCTCCATGCGCTAGCAAGGGGACCGTAGGACCCACTTTTATGACCACCAACACGTTAAAATCTGGACCAACTCCGGAGAAATCCTTCAAGGCGCATTACGGTTGGGAGTCTTGTGCCAAAATTCCGACTCCCTATACCTTGGCCCTTTCCATTCCCCGGCACTCTCACTCTATTCATGGAAAAACAAAAGACGAAAATGGAAGGTACTTGAAAATTAACACAATAAGCAACGTCTTGCGTTGCATACTGACGTTGTTGGTTGGTTGCTGCTGACTGCATGATTCCTTGTTCGTTCGGTTCGGCTTTTGTTCTTTGGGGTCCTAACACCATCAGCAAAAGCAGCAGCAGCAGCAACAGCGGGTCGGCATCCCACATGCCGACAAATACTCGTTTTTTTTCGCCTCTACTGAGCAAACCTCATCTCATCTAATAACATCACAAATGAATCGGAATGGCGTCAAAATTTGACAACTTTTGCTTTGGCTTTTTCGAAAGGAATCGATCGAAACAAATTTGTTGGAAAGTTCTTTTTTTTCGCTTAGCCTTCGTTTTAATGACCCCTAATAAAAGTGTGAATCCTTCCTGTTAGAAATATTAGACCCAGTCGAGTAGGAGGGGAATCTGGTTGCAATATGTTCCACTGAGAGGTTGAGAATTTGATTTGATGGTCTTTTCTAGGATAATGATTATCCGGAAGCAGATAAGGTTAATTCAGTCATGTCAAGTCTCATCTCGTATGATTAATGTATTTTAACGCATTTGTTCAACTTATTAGGCATTAAGGTGAATCGCATTGGAATCCAATTTCAAAACCACATAGCGCTTTCAGGGGTACCAAACTCCAAGAGCAAACGAGAGGTAAATACAAAAAGCAGTTCTTTACCTTTGTTCATTCGCAACATACACGAAAAAACGGTTTTCAGATGTGCTAATGCCTATGAATCTGCATTTGTACGAGCAAAGATACGAGGTGAGGGCTAGCACGTTCAGTGTGGCAGCCATTTTTGAACTCTGTCGTAGTTCACCTTAAACTATAACATTATACATAATGATGAGATGAGTGAAATAAGTGTCAAACCATTCTGATGATAGTGATCCAATTGTGAACAGTGAATATAAGAGGTCAAGTGAAGAGCTCCAGATTCGGAATTTTAAAGTTAAACAGTGGCTGGAAGAAGGAACTCGATGCAGGGGCCAATCTAACTGGTTAAAGGAACTTTTTGGCAAAGCAGATTCGGAACTCTTGTCGTCGGATTTCAAGCTTCAAAGTTTTGAAGGTAACCCAATTCCTGTTCTTGGTGAAGTGAAAATACCGTATCGACATAGGATATAGGATAGGACATAGGATCACTTTGGTCTTGTAAGTCGTAGACGTTGACCATCGGCCACTACTTTCGGCAAATGTGTGTGATGTACATATTCAAGCTTTAGAGGCTCTGTAACGCGGTTTCATTAAGGCAGCTAGAAAAGCCTTTGTGTTAGCTAGATGAATGGAAGATGCATCTAATTGAAGCGAATCGTAACGTGAATGTATTTGATACTGTGGTCAACGATCACGGAAAGATCTAAAGTGAAGTTCTGCTTGAAGTGGTTTCGACGATACCGTCGCTGATCACAGTTCGGAAACTGTTGAGAGGGAAACTTGACTATTTGGAGAAGAACGGCATCAAAGAGCAGCAACACATTCAATGAGTTAACAACATGCTTTCGGTTGCAAGGTTGTCCGACGAATCATTCAGAATGTACCTGGAATCCGTTCCTTTGAATGAGGCTCTACTATGTCCAATTTTTGACCCTGGATGAAGTTTTACCCGAAAGTTGTTTTTTCATAGCTTTTGATTATCGTATTCTGAGTAACAAACGATTGTGGTCAACTATTTTGATGGACTGGCAGTCGTACATGACATCCTTTGAGATCCCCGAGTTGTCCTGGAGCTTACTTAGAGGTTGGTCTACCGCATCAACTACGACATCCGTAATGGTCTACCAAGTATTTGTAGCTCGTTATTTATGCGTATTAATGGCCTACCGCGGCGGTTCTCGTCCATTTTCTTGAGAGGTACCCCTTCAAACTTATGCTTTCATTGAGGTACCCCCTATTTTATTTTCGCTGTAAATGAAAATAAGCGTATTTCCTAAATATATTATAAACAAACCACAATACTAAAAAAAATGTCTGAAGTTTTCATTATTTCGTGAAACTTTCTGATTCAAATTGATTTTATACGTCAAGCAAGACATCCGAGCCTCTTGAAAGAAGACATCCGAGCCTCTTGAAAGGAGGTTTCCGAGCCTCTTGAAAGGAGCCCTTCTGAGCCTCTTGAAAGGAGGCTTCCGGGCCTCTTGAAAGGAGGCTTCCGAGCCTCTTGAAAGGAGGCTTCCGAGCCTCTTGAAAGGAGGCTTCCGAGCCTCTTGAAAGGAGGCTTCCGAGCCTCTTGAAAGGAGGCTTCCGTACCTCTTGAAAGGAAGTTTTCCGAGCTTTTTTAAAACAGGCTTCCGAGCCTCTTGAAAAAAGGATTCCGAGCCTCTTGAAAGAAGGCTTCCAAGTCTCTTGAAATGAGGCTACCGAGCCTCTTGAAAGAAGGCTTCCAAGTCTCTTGAAAGGAGACTTTTAAAAGACTTCGGAACCTTCTAAAAGGAGGCTTCCGAGCCTCTTGGAAGGAGGCTTCCGAGCCTCTTGGAAGGAGGCTTCCGAGCCTCTTGGAAGGAGGCTTCCGAGCCTCTTGGAAGGAGGCTTCCGAGTCTCTTGGAAGGAGGCTTCTGAGCCTCTTGGAAGGAGGTTTCTGAGCCTCTTGGAAAGAGGCTTCCAAGCCTCTTGAAAGGAGGCTTCCAGGCCTCTTGGAAGGAGGCTTCCTGAGCCTCTTGGAAGGAGGCTTCTGAGCCTCTTGGAAGGAGGCTTCCAGGCCTCTTGGAAGGAGGCTCTGAGCCTCTTGGAAGGAGGCCTGAGGCCTCTTGGAAGGAGGCTTCGAGGCCTCTTGGAAGGAGGCTTGAGCCTCTTGGAAGGAGGCTTCCGAGCCTCTTGGAAGGAGGCTTCTGAGCCTCTTGGAAGGAGGCTTCCAGGCCTCTTGGAAGGAGGCCTGAGCCTCTTGGAAGGAGGCTTGAGCCTCTTTTAAGGAGGCTTCCTGAGCCTCTTGGAAGGAGGCTTCCAGGCCTCTTGAAGGAGGCTTCCAGCCTCTTGGAAGGAGGCTTTCGAGGTCTCTTGGAAGGAGGCTTCTGAGGCCTCTTGGAAGGAGGCTTCTGAGCCTCTTGGAAGGAGGCTCCTGAGCCTCTTGGAAGGAGGCTCTGAGCCTCTTGGAAGGAGGCTTCTGAGCCTCTTGGAAGGAGGCTTCCAGGCCTCTTGGAAGGAGGCTTCCGAGCCTCTTGGAAGGAGGCTCTGAGCCTCTTGGAAGGAGGCTTCCAGGCCTCTTGAAGGAGGCCTTCCTGAGCCTCTTGGAAGGAGGCTTGAGCCTCTTGGAAGGAGGCCTGAGCCTCTTGGAAGGAGGCTTCCAGGCCTCTTGGAAGGAGGCTTCCGAGCCTCTTGGAAGGAGGCTTCCAGGCCTCTTGGAAGGAGGCTTCTGAGCCTCTTGGAAGGAGGCTTCTGAGCCTCTTGGAAGGAGGCTTCTGAGCCTCTTGGAAGGAGGCTTCCAGGCCTCTTGGAAGGAGGCTTCCGAGCCTCTTGGAAGGAGGCTTCCAGGCCTCTTGAAGGAGGCTCTGAGGCCTCTTGGAAGGAGGCTTCCTGAGGCCTCTTGAAAGGAGGCTCTGAGCATCTTGAAAGGAGGCTCTGAGCCTTTGAAAGGAGGCTTTCAGGCCTCTTGAAAGAAGGCTTCCGAGTCTCTTGAAAGGAGGCTTCCGAGCCTCTTGAAAGGAGGCTTCCGAGCCTCATGAAAGGAGGCTTCCGAGCCTCTTGAAAGGAGGCTTCCGAGTCTCTTGAAAGGAGGCTTCCGAGCCTCATGAAAGGAGGCTTCCGAGCCTCTTGAAACGGGGGCTTCCGAGCCTCTTGAAAGGAAGTTTTCCGAGTTTTTTTTTAAACAGGCTTCCGTGCCTCTTAGGCAGGCTTCCGAGCCTCTTAAAAGAAGGCTTCCGAGCCTTCAAAAAGGAGGCTTCCAAGCATCTTGAAAAGAGGCTTCCAAGTAGGGTGGTCTAACCGGTAGTACCGAAACCGGTAATACCGGTATTACAGGCCAATTTTGGGTACCGAAAATACCGGTTTTAGCGACGGAAAAAACCGGTATTTTCGGTATTTCAAATGTTGCTATCAGTATAAAGAATCTGGAATAATTTTCACCTACATGTATCAGCTCAACTACCTGTAATCGCATATCTGTCCTATGTGAATAAGAAATCCAGAATAGATGGAACAAATATTCGATTGCAAGCACTACAAGCAGTAAAGATTCATCGTGCAAGAATTACAATAATTAAATGCGCGCATGAGTAACTTTTCCCAAGTAAGCAATAATGACGACGTTTACGATATAACAAAAATTGATCAACATCGTCATTATTCATACCTGTTGCTTCATTCTCTTAGCCATCTGTCAAACTGCAAATGACCTTTTTTCTTCAATGAACATTGTTGGCATCGTCGAGCATTTTCCTGAAATGTATGAAATTATGAAAAAGGTACGAGCCGTAATAGTTCTTTCCCGGAGATCACCTGTGAAAAACGATTTTTTTGCAAAAATTTGCCCGTTCTGAATTAGGAAAAGAATTTGAATTAGTGGCTGATGCCAAGGTACGCTGGAATAGCACGTTATCTATGCTCAAAGGGATCCATGAGTTGAAGCTTTAATACAAATTCAACTTCAGTGATGTTGGTGTTGGTGAAATAATTCAAGTCCTCGCACTTGTTCAAGCTGCTGTGGAACTACTCCTCAGATTCTGCACTCCATATGAAGCCGATGTGGCGCTCCAATTTGTGTTGGAACAATTATCAAATTAAAACACATAAATTTTCGTCACTTATTCGATGCTTTTAAGCAAGGATGCTAACGATCATTCAGTAATTTGCGTTCGATCATTTAGTAGTTTGTCAATAACACATTCCAGAAGCTGAATTGAAAAACATGTTGTATGGTGGACTTCTAGTGCGAAGGTTTTTCTACAACTCTGCCTAATGGTTCGTTTTTGAATTTCACTAGTAACGGAGTTATAGCTATAGTTTCAGTAACTTAGACTAAATGATAACAAAATTCCAATCATTTAGTTGAAGTTACTGCAACTAGCGCTCTAACTCCGTTATTAGTTGAATTCTAATAACGAACCATTAGGCAAAGTTGAAGAAAAACCTTCGCACTAGAAGTCCACCATACAACATATTTTGATACTCAGCTTCTGTAATGTGTTATTGCCAAACTACTAAATGATCGAAAGCAAATTACTGAATGATCGTTAACATCCTTGCTTTTAAGGAACGAATCCAAGAGAGACGATCCAAATACGCCGATCTTTTTGATTTTTTGAATAATTCTGCCGTGAAGCAATTACCAAATCAGAAACGATTTTGGCATTTTCTTCAAGGCATCCCGAGCTACTTTGATTCAACAAGTGGGCGCGATCTTGAAGCGTCTAATTATTCCTGATGCGACCGTTGAAACTGAGACAACGACCATACCTGATGATCGGTACGAAAAAGATGCCTCTATGGATATTTGTTCTGGTTTATCGTTTAAAGAACAACTTGTGAAGAGACTGTAGCAGAGCAAAACACTTGCGTTGCTGATGGCAAATATGTTGACGCCAGGATCCTTGCATGCAATCCGTAAGGAATTCTCCTACTATGAATCTGAAGGGATTAAGGGCAAGTTTTTAACGGTCTTGGAACTATTCGTCCAACTTCGGTTGAACTTGAGAGGGCATTCTCAGTAGTTGGCAACATTGCCAACAAAATCCAATGCGGATTGGGAAATGAGTCGCTTTAGTTTCGCTTAGCCCAGCTAAACAAGCAATGATTTTAACGTCTGAAGTTTGTCAACAAATTTTGTTTTTCATCCTAAAGTCCAAATCAAAAGTTATTATTTTAGTACCTGAAATTTTCACAAAAACCGGTATTCTACCGGTATTACCGGTATTGACTCCACCAAATACCGAATACCGGTATTTGTCAAAACTGGCCAATACCGACCACCCTACTTCCAAGCCTCTTGAAAGGTGGCTTCCGAGCCTCTTGAAAGGAGCCTCTAAAAAAAAGTTTCTAAACGGAAGCATATTATTTGATATTTTGTCTCGATCAGGTAGATTGCATTGAAAATTTTTAAAATTTGTTCATTTGACGTTTTTTCCTTTTGTCCACAGCCCCTCATACATTGCTCTGCATGGGGTAGACAGGATTCATAAGTCTTTGAACTTCTGAGCGCCATGCATATAAAAAAAAGACAGGGACACCGTCTTCGACCATAGGTCATACAGACTGAAAACTTAACACCTAGACAACGGACAGCACGCATAACACCCAGTGGACCAGTGGAGAATTTTTCGATCACGAAAAATTTCCTCCTTACCGGGGCGGGAATCGAACCCACGCTCCATAGCCCATGCGTCTAGACGATTGACGTCGCTAACTGCACGGCCACGAAGCCCACAATTATATGTAATACAAAGTTTTGTAATAAGAAATTTTATTTTTTTTTTCAATAAGTTTTCATTGGAATTTTAATACATCCGCCATTACGCATTTTTGTTCGAGGTACCCCCTGGGGCCAGTGAAGGTACCCCCAGGGGTACATGTATCCCAGGTTGAGAATCGCTGGCCTATCGTTTTAATTTCAGCTTCTACAGCAAAAGTATCTGTTGAGGAACGCACCAACAAGTTCCCCACCCCTTTTTGAGGTCGATCACTGGCTACGTAACTGGCGAAGGGATGATACAGCAGCTCGAACCCATCACCCGAGAAATCCACCATCATTAATTAGTTTAAAATGGATCGCCGTACCGAATAGCACAAACCCAAATGTCTAGTCTATAAGAAGAAATACATGTTAAGTGTTAAATGTCTAAAATGTGTAGTGTAATGAAAATTAATAAATGTTGTGTATTGTGAGAGAATAAAATGTAGTTTGGCTGTGTAAAAGTGCGTTCGGATCATTTGGCAAAGGCAAGAAAACCGAAGAAGGAACCCCAAACCATCCAAGGAAACCAAAACCCCACCAACCGAAACCCAAAAATCAACCGGAACCAGTGCCAATCGAAGGTAACGGCACCACACCCCTACATTTGGTCCATCGAACCGGGTGTCTGGAGACATTCGGCAGCCAAAAAACCCGCCCTTTAAGGATTCAATCATCGCCATTGAGAATCGCACTTATCCGAAGCACTAAAACGCCATAAATCACCATTGCGCCACTCACCTTTCCACTCGAATACAAATATTCGCCATCGCCAAAGCCCGCAGCCGATCGCAAATTGGATCATCATCACCACCTTGTGTGAGAACACGTCACGATCGTCGTCATCAATCAGCTGTTTACTTACTGCCGTAAGAATCCAGATTCCGACGTTCTTCATCACCAACCCATGGGCAAGGTGTCCTGGTCGGTCCAGGTAAATATACCCGAATAGAATATGTCCTGCCGAAGCTAGGATTCTGGATCTCTACTACAAAAAATCTTCATTTTCACACGCGAAAATTCGACGATCAACTTGCCCGGCGAACGTGGGCACGCACACAACCGAGACACTACACGGGCATCCATCCCGAACCGACGACACATCACTAAAATTGATTAATGATCCCTGGTCATCAATCACCGAAACTCAACCGAAGACTTAAAACCTTTTCATCAGTGTCAATCAGAAATCCGGAAGACATTTACGTAGTTAGACTTCAAGAATTGATTCCTGATGAATTTGAATAGGCAATTTTGG
The DNA here is from genome assembly GCF_024139115.2 of Armigeres subalbatus. Classification (NCBI taxonomy): domain Eukaryota; kingdom Metazoa; phylum Arthropoda; class Insecta; order Diptera; family Culicidae; genus Armigeres; species Armigeres subalbatus. Next base: position 375,765,331 of record NC_085141.1, on the reverse strand, counting down.
AAGAACTTCATCGAGTATCACCGAAAAAATCTCATATGCCTTGATTTGAGATGCAAATGAAAGACAAATACTCGAGAAATATGACGAGGTTGATACCGCGGCTGGGGACATCATGGATGTCGTGGTTGATTCGGTAGAACATTTGATTAAAACTCCAGGACAATTTGGAGATCCTACAACATCTCAAATGTCTGGATTTGAGACGCAAATGAAAGACAAATACTCGGAGGACATAATTGGGTTGATTTCGTAGCTGGAAACATCATGGAAGTCGTGGATGATTTGGTAGACGATTTGATTCAAACTCTAGGACAATTTGGAGATCCTAGAACATCATAGTTTATTATCATACATGTTTCTTGTTCACAGAAGATAACATGCTTTTGAATAATTTTTGTGGTTTCATACACCCCATAGTATAAGGCACTTTCATCAGGTACCGAATTATCACCGTGTGCATAATATGGATGTTGCTATGTTCCAGGTGACGTCTTTCATATATTATTTATTTATTCAGAATAAGGCCGAAGTGGCCTGTGCAGTACATAATAGTCTTTTCCATTCAGCTCAGTCCATGGCTACACGTCGCCAACCACGCAGTCTACGTAGGATCCGCAAGTCATCTTCCACCTGATCGATCCACCTTGCCTTCTTGGGCCCGTCGGATCGTTGTCGGAACCATTTTCACCGGGTTACTAACCCACATTCTGGCTAAGTGTTCACCACAGTCTTCCGCGGTGTGAACAATGGATGGTCTCCCAGCAGCTCATGCAACTCGTGGTTAATTCGCCTTCTCCACGTACCGTCCACCATCTGCAACCCACCATAGAAAAATAAAAAATATAGTTAGAAATTAGGTGTGAAAAGTGAGACGTCCCACTCCTCACTACTTATTTTTCACTTCTCACTGTGAAAAGAGAGTAGTGTGAAGTGAGTAGTGAGGCGTCTCACTACTCACTTCTCATTTTTTATTTCTCATTTCTCACTGTGAAAAGTGAGTAGTGCGAAGTTGGTAGTGAGACGTCTCACTACTCACTTCGTGCTTCTAGCTTTTTACAGTTAGAAGTGAGTAGTGAGAAGTCTCATTGCTCACATCGTATTACTCACTTTTCAGACGTTTCACTTTTCACACCTCGTTTTTCACTTTTCAAATGTCTTATTCGGCCAAATGTCCTGCTCGATCGTATGACCCATTCAGCCTAATGATCTGTTTGGCCAAATAGCCTATTTGGCCAAATGTCCTATTCGGTCAAATGACCTAACAAAAATTTTGTTGTGTGTTTTTTTTAGACAGATGGTCAAAAATTTGGTTCATATTGTGGATGATAAATAATGGAAAGTCAATATTTTAGAACACTATATAGAAGCGTTGACTGTTCCTTGAACAAATAATCCAAAAATTTAAAAATCCGTCGAGAAACGGCTGAGAAATTAAAATTCTAATTCTATCATATATTCTTGACGCTCTTCGATTTTTGCTATTGCAAAGTGTACTCCGGTATGGAAATCACAGGCGTAGTCCTACGTCAAAAATATTTTAGTGCATTCTGTAAAAACTTTTTTTTTAATACTATAATTCTATGTTATATTTGTTGATTTACATTCAAAATAAGCTTCGTTTGTTCGTATATGTCTGTTTAGAGTCTCACTCAACTGTATGATTAAGGAAATGCAACCTTAGACGTAGACATGTTCATGAAAGAATAAGTCGCGAAATTATAGATTTGATAGTTCCGTTAGGATACGGCAGGCATGAAGAATGCTTAACTTTACGCAGAAGTAATAAACTCATCTCATTAATCATAGTATGATTAAGCTTAAATGTCACTTAGTTCATGTAGTTCTTTAATATTTCAAACTTTGGGGGAATCTCTGTTAGAAATAGTCGTGAACTCCCAGGACATCTTACACACTGTTACCGATTTTTAAACCTTTTATAAAGCTTCAGTTACTCTCGCAATCTTTTAGAAATTTGTTTAAACCGGACCTACCGAGCTGCATTGAATTCTAATGAACTTATTTTCATAAATAGAATAGTTTTCAGACAATCTTAATTAGCTTAAAAGTATCAACCAATCACTACAAAGAGTACTTAACACATTTTTAAAATTGTAGAATTGAAAACAGCATCTTAAATCTATGTAAAAAACTATCCATCCAGTCTGGTTTTTATAGATTGACAAATGATGACAATTGAGGGGTGTAAGTGACAAAAAGTTGGTTTTGAGAAAAATGGGTGCAAAGTTTTTAAATATTTTTTTGCTTTATACAAATTGTATGGAAGTTCAAACAATTACTGATTTTTTGCGAATTTTCACATTTTTCATAAACATCGTACAAACTATATCAACATATTGCCGCAAACCTTGAGAACCAAGGTATTTTTGCTGAACACTGCGATAGAGCGGCGATTGACAAAATCCAGGCATGATAAAATCCCTTTTTTTCATATCTCATTGTGGGAAAAACACAGGAAAGGTTCGTTTAGTATATCTCTATAAAGGCACACTAAATTTATGTTCTTCCACAGTTCTGAATGAAAAAAAAACATGATAATGAAATACAAACACAAATTACAAAATCTAGGAAGACCATCCTTTGACTGCAACCTGTTTGATACAGATTTTATGACACCCCGTCTCCGGGCAAGTAAACATTCCCATTTTCTTCCCATTCCAGCCACCTACTTTCATCATCGAACAAATCGCGCCAAAATTCAACTCTCAGCCACGCCAACGCAACTTCTACGGGCGTCTATGATCGGAATTTTCCCGCTTCGCGTGTTTGGCCTTCCGAAAACTACATAAAACATCCCCAGCAATCCATTATTCAAACACCGAAAGAGAACGGCTACAATATTTACCCACACGGCATCTTCGCATCTTCCTAGTTGCGATCGACCTACGTGGAATCCGGATTCCGGTGTGCGCTCGCAGGTCCTTTAATCGTGCACCCCATCATCGCATCTCTCTATTGGGAGCCTGTTTGAAAGTGACTATCACGATTTTAAATTGACACCTTTTCCATCCCGACTAAAAAGCCATAAACGATGTTATTTACCAGTGTTGAAGACCTGCTTATTGTTCATTGGCTTGGCAGGCATCCAACCTAACGAACGAATGTGTAGGACTGCTCAATCGCTCAATGGAAGGAGTCAGTCCAGTCGAGTCGCCGGCCGGGTCGGGCTGGATTGTTTTCTCAAGTGCCTGCCTGCCTACCTCTACCCACACGCAGATAGGTGGATGATAGACCTTTCGCTCGCCGCTCCTCGCTCACTAGGGGGGTGGCCCGGTACTCGCATCAGGGAGCAACCTGCCACCTCTTCCCCGGGCAGGACATCATCTTACATAACGGAAGCCGAGGTTGTCCGTCCAGGCAGACAGCAGCAGAGGCAGAGGACGACGGTTTCCAGGAATTATGAATGGTCGGTTTGTTGCCTTGATGCACATTTTTATGATCGTCTGCAAGGATTAGATTCTCCTATATGTGGGCATCGGAGGAGAAATTAAGACGAAATTCTCCGTTCGAATGGATCCTTTTTCTCGTGATGTTGAAGTGGCGGAATTTTTTTTTTCGTCCGGCCGTGTGATTGTTCGCGCACTCGGTGAAGATGCGATGAGTGAGTGCTGTGTTGATTTATTCCACCATCATTAGCGAGAGTCGGCTCGGGATTTGGGACGTTTCGGTGGCGGCGCGTCGCGCGGCATGTTGAAAAGAAAGAAGCCTACTTGTTCGGCCGTAGCGCGGTTTCCACAGGTTCAATCTGAGAAGGCCACGGCCAAGAAAATGCGCACCTTTGTTGCCTGGTTACCATTGGAGCATATTCCGACCCTCAAATCAGAGGGAACGAAAATATTTGTTCGGTAAATAGCACTTTGTTAGAACATTGTTATTTTCCAACGAGGTGTGTGGGATCTAAGTGTGGTTTCTTGGATGGTTGGAATTTTCTGCCGGGTTTGATTCAAATTTGTAGTTGTTATTATCACTGGACATGTATTCCTGAACGGAAACAGTCTTACATAGGCATCACGTTCTTAATCTAATCCACAACGTATTTTGCACCACCCAATTGAATGATATTTTTGCTCTAGCTTATTCTGTTTCCAACCGGCTTGTGGTTGGTGTCGTTGTTTTAAGAGGTCCATTGATTTAACGTGTCGAGTTAACGGTCCCGCATTTATACGGAATCTCAGTGGCTTCTGTTAAGTGGCTGTTTGAAACATCTGTCAACTGTCTTTTTATAACCAACTTAGTATTTTATCCATGAAGTTCGGAATTTCCGCCAGGATTCGCGTCAGAGTTTCTGAAGGAACGCCCGGAGGAATATTTTTTATTTATTTTCATAATAATCGTCATTTGATATCTGATGTTTCAGTGACTGTAAGGGTAAAACTATCGTTGAATCTCATTAATATACAAACATACACATTAGGGTGGTTCAAAAAATCGATTTTGCTCCACAGCGCTCATCTGATTCTGTATCATGTTCTGAGTGTCCTCTGAAAATTTGAGCTCATTTGGATTAAAACTGATTTAGCACAAGCCGTTTCAAGTTTGCATGCAAATTAGTATGGGGAAATTAATTTTTCGTTCGTTTGTTTGCACAGATTCGATCCTCGAGATCCAATTGGTTTGATAAGAGCACTAGACAGTGACAGCAAACTCCAGAATTGATCGTATAAGCGCACAATGCAGTGATTGCAGGCAATATGGGTATTTATAATTTGGCGTAAGTAGTCAAAACTGCAATTGGAGGCGTCAATCAATCAAGCGATAAATCAATTTAAAAAAGTGTCAGGCAATTTCAAATATTACAATTTTTTTTGCATTTTATCGTCTATGAAATGCAATGCAATCGTCTAATTTATTGAAAAAGGCGCTAGAAATTCTTTGAAATGTTTTTCCAAAAAAGTTCAATTAAAAAAAATCAGGTTTTCCTTCGGATACCATCGAAAATAACAATTTCTTTAGTAATTCCTCCGGAATTTCCAGCAAAAATCCTTCCAAAAATCTAGGACAAAATTTCAGGAATTTCCTTAGGAGTTTTCGAACGAATTGCTAACGGAAGTGACAACGGAACTCCTGAAGGCATTTCCGACATTAAATGTGTACAAGAATTTCTTTGGACATTCCTCCAAGTATTTTTTCGAGATTTACTCTTGATATTTTTCTAGAAAACCCTCTGGAAATTACTTGCGAGATAGATCCAGAAATTCGTTTGTAAATTCTTTTAGTAAAACTATATGAAATTTCTTTCGCAATTCCTGCAGGAACTATTCCGAAATTTATTTTGATAGAACTTTTTTTATGAAAAGGAATTTTAGGAAGAGTTTCATAAGGAAATTTTAAATGAACTTTCAGATGAAATTTACGAAAGAACTCTTAAAGTAATTTTCGAATGATCCTAAAAGAATTTCTGAATGAATTTCAGAAGTGATTCCCGAAAAAAATCTTAAAGGAATATCCGAAGATCTCAAGGAATTTCTAATTAAATTTCCGGAGGAATGTCCGAAGGAATTCTAAAAAAACTCGAAAGAATTCCGAGATGAAGTTCTGAAAAAATTCAAAAGAACTCAAAAAATTTCTTCCTACTTAGAGTTTCCGAAGGGATTTGTCAAGACTGGAAGAATTTATTTAAGAAATTCATGGAATAATTGCTTAAGAATTATTTTTTTTAAAACTCGAAGGAATTCCAATTTTTGCAGATATTCCTAAAGCCATGTACAGCCAGAAATTGAGGTATTTCTAGATTTATTTGCCGCGGATTTGTGAAGAAATTAACGATGGAATTTTTGAATAAATTTTCTAATGTATACCTGAAAGAATTTCTGGGTTACTAATTAAATTAATTCCTTACTTCTGAAGTAAATTCCCAAGGAATTCTCGAGAATATCCGAAGAAGTATGATGATGGATTGACTGCAATCCCGATATTTTTGGTTTTTTGGCAAGTCTTAATTCCAGATTCGAAACAGGATTTTGTTTTACTACTGTTCGAATTTTCTTAGGACTTCCAGGAGAAATTCCTGGCGGAATTCTTGTAGAAATTCTAAAAATTATATGAAAATTCCAATAGGAATTTGCTTGGAATTTTTTTTTCATAATTCTTCAGGAAATTCCTTTCTTTAGAAATTCTCGTCCCAAACCTAGTCAGATTGTTTTTCGTAGATTCTTTCTGAAATACATTTGGAAATTCTTCCAGGATTTTCTTCTCCAATTTCCCCAGAAAATCCTCCAAAAATTCTATCTCTTCCAGGAATAATGAATAAATTCCCCCCACTGATTCTCTAGTAAAACCTCCTGAAAGGGCTTTGTAAATTGCTCCAAAAAAATCTTCAATTAAATAATTTAAAATTCCTTTGAAAATTCCTCTCCGGAAAAATTATGTAAGAATGATTCCTACACTTATTTTTTTACCGGGATCGCAGCAATTTATTCAACTTTTATCGAGATTTGCACAACCGAGCCCCAGCAAACATGTGTTTTGCCGAGATATCGGTCAAAATTGCTGAAAATCAGCAAATAATTTGCCGAAACCCAGCTAACAAACCTAACCAAACCAAACCTTTTAACGGGATATCAGTTTTTATTTTGCTGGGCACACGACTGTGCAGATTTTGCCGAGCTGCGAAAATAAAAACTGAGTGTGTAAAGGAATTTTCGGAGATGTTTCTAACGGAAATTTTTAAAGGATTTTCTAAAGAAATTTCTAAAGAATTCTCGAAAAAATTCTTAAAATAATCTCCAAACAAAATTTACGAAGGATTCCTGGAAGTAATTCTAAAGGATTTTCTGACGAGATTTCCGAAAGAATGCGCAAGGGATATTTCGAAGGAATTTCAAAAGGAATCTCTGAAGATTAAAGTAATTTCTGCAAGAATTGTTAATACAATTCCGGAAGAATACCTGAAAGAATTTTCGAAAGAATTTCTGGATTAAGATCTGAAGAGCCTAGGGATTTCTTGAGAAAGAACTGACAGAATTCTTAAAATATATTCGGAAGAAATTCCTAAAGAAATTGCCGAAGGTAATCTTAAAACAAACGTTCCGTAGGTGTTGTAGGTACTGAAAAAATCCTAAAATAAGGATCTATCGAAATTTTCTTATAATTCTTTCTTTGAATTTTCGAAGGAATATTATAAGGAGTTTCCAAAAAAAATCTGGATTTATCTTCGAAGTTATTTCCGGAAGATTTTCAGAAGAAATCCCAAGAAATTCCAAAAGAATTCTTGGGGGAATGTCCTAACAAATTCTTGCAGAAATTTAAGAATGTCAGAAATTACTTCAGAAGTTAATTTGGGAATTCCTTTCGGAAGTTCCCTCTACGAATTCTTTTAAAAAATTCCTTTGGAAAATTCTTCGGGAATTCCTTTACCTACCTGAATTGTTTTAGAAGAAATCATTGAGAAATTTCCTCGGGAATTCTTGGGAAAATTTAAATTATTTTCGTAAATTCGTTCGAAAATTCCTTCAGAAATTCTATCGGAAATGCTTGTAGAGGTTCCTTCGGAAATTCTTTTAAGAATTTTTTCCCTATTTTTTTACAAATTCCTTCGGAACATCCTTTAAGAATTCCTTTGTGTATTCCATTGGAAATTGGTTTAGAATTCCTACGGAAAACCCTTCAGAAGCTTTTATAAAAATACCATGTGGAAAACGATACAAAAAAACCGAAAAACATGTGTTTTCGAGGAGGAGAACATTTATGAAATATGCAAAAATATCCACTGCCTAGCGGTCGGAATCGAACCCACACCTCCCAGTACGCTAGACGGGTGCTCTACCAGTATGCTACGGTAAACTTAATGCTAGCCTCATTTAGCTTGGATTCGATTTCCACCACCGTATCGTTTTCCACATAGTAAAAAGTAAGACGAAAGTCGATAACCTAAACTTTTTTTTAGGATACCTACGGAAATTGTTTCAAAAAAACCTTCCAAAATTTCTTTACAAGAATGAATTTCTTTATGAATTCCTTTGGAAATTACTTTAGGAATTCCTACCGAAGTTGAAATAGGAACTCCTTCAATTTTTTAAATGAATTGTATCAGCAATTTTTTCAGGATTATCTCAAACAAATTCTTCCAGTAATTTCTTGAGAAATCTTTTTCAAAACTCGAGGAAAAAATTCTTGGAATCTTAAATATATCTTCAGAATTTTACCCAGGAATTCTTGCGAAAATTCCTCAGGATTTTTTTCAGACTTTCCTCCGGAAATTTATTTGGAAAATCCTTAAGACTTTCGAATATTCCTTTAGAAATTCTTTTGGAAATCAGAAATGTATGCAGACATTCTTCTAGGAATCATTCAGAAATTACTTCAAGAGTTCCGTCGGAAATTTTATCTGGAAATTCAATTAACATTTCCGTTAGAAACCCTTCCGAAAACTCCCTTAGGATTTTCTATTTTATTCTATAATAAATTTCCGGAAAAAAATCAATCAAAATTTCTGGAATAATGCAACTATTTCAGAAGGAATTTTGTATAGTTTTATTAAAAAGTAAAATGTACCATCATTTGGGTTGAGAATGGGTCAAGAACGGAGAAAGTTCAAATTCATAACAACTTAGTAAATACTACGAACATCTACAAAACCTTCAGACAGTTTGATATATTGGATATTTCTGCACTTCCAACAGCAAGTATTGAATCGAATCTCAATATGGAATAGTTTTTACGGAATTATTTTCAAAAGTCCAATGTGATAATGACAGGCAAATATTCTGGTAAAAAAATCTAAGTGATACCCTCTCACAGGACTATTGCAAGGGTTTTAATTGCTTTGAGAGATACCTAACAGTCCTGTATTGACAATTCACTAATGATTCTCAACTTTACATTGATTGTTATGTGAATAATTCAAACCTTTCGAAATAGTGACTGATTCATGCCAAATTGTGGTAAGAATGGGACAAGTAAAAAACGCACGAACACAACCAGGATGTTACGATTATGCAATATTCCACCAAAACACATGCAATTTATGTCAATCACGTAGTCAACAATGTCGGCCATTGTTTCATTTTTATATTCACCAACTTTGTAAGTCATAAATTCAATAACAAGCAGGTTCACGATCCTACCGAAATTATAGGGATGTCAACTTGGAGAACTGTTTGCGGGCAATTCCAGAGGGGATGTCTCATCGGGAAGCGTCCAAAAAATTTGACAGTACGATCGGAAACAAGTTTTACACGGATAAGAAGAATTATCTTGGAGGTGAGTGTGTCTTCACTTCTGTTGAAGAAGGAAAGTTGACAAAGTGCATCACGTTTATGAGTGATTTTGGTTCCGAAAATATCTGGAACTTTGACGAGACGAATGTTACCGACGACATCTAAGTAATGGAATACAAGTAAGTCATCTAAGCTTTGGAATACGTGGGTCGAGAATGGACCGCCTGGAACACGGTACAACAATTCTGCAAAAGGATGGTTTGGTACAGCGATTTTCGAAAACTGGTTCGAGATTCATTTGATAAAGCGTAGCAGCAAAAGAGTGGTAATTGGAGACAATGTAAGCTCACATTTTTTAACCCGGGTGCTTTAGTTGTGTCAGTCACATAACACTGTTTTCGTATGCCTTCCCGCGAATTCGTCACAAATTACACAAGCGAAATCGGAGACAAATTCTACGACCATATAAAGAGAAAAGCATGTCATCTGCCACGAGTTTTCTGATACCACATTTTCCAGGGTTATTGAAGGAGTGATATTCTCAATTTTTGGATTTAAGAAATGCGTCAAAAGCATCTCATACACGCCAAGCTCTCCAGAGAAAATTGAAGATAGCTTCAAAGATTTTCTTACTTCAAAACGGGCTGTAGTTGTTGAGGGTGGCACAAGAAAAAGAAGAAAGAAGTTCGATATTCCAGCAGGAGCAAGCGTTACGGCTGAAGATATAGGTACGGTTGGTGGTACAGAAAACGAACCTCCAAAGAAAAGGAAGACGGTGGTAAACCAACGTAAAAAGAAAATTCGTTAAACACAGTAATTGCAAATAATTTTAATTTGGATTTGAATTGGTTAAGAATAAAAATGATAGAAAAATAAAAATTATGGAATAAAAACCCTTGATTATCAACAATACCTGCTGAGTGCGATTTTTTGTTTTGTATTTTTCATTGCTTGTTCCTGCCTATGATGATGCACGCAAAAAAAGCGTTCCCGAATTCGTGAACCAGTAAAAATACACCGTGATTTAATTCATGGATTCGGGAACACCAGTCACATTTTCCAGAACGTTCCAGAAAACGTTACATTATTCTCGAATCCGTGACTGTTGTTCCCGAAAAAACGAACAGTGGGTAATGCCTGTGACATAACCTAGTAAGTGGACGTATGACTTGACTCGATCATGCCTTTAAGATACATAATATGTCCGAATTTCTCACATCAACTATTTTGGATAAATAATCGGCGTTGCATACCATTCCTTGGCAAAATCTTCTCCTCAAACTGACACAGAAATCAAATCTACCTCGAACAAGAATCATCAAAAAAAAATGCAGGAAGTATCTGTCCGGTCACGAAATATTTGCCTCGACAGTGGCAACCTTCCCACTGAAGGACTGCCAGAAATAAACCACAAGTTGGCTCAGCAGGGGATGTAGACTGTATCTCAGCCCTTTCACTGAAGAGCCTTCTAATCCGTGCGATAGCGACTGAAGGAGAACATTATTTTTAACTCTTAGAGCCTTGAAAAAGGCTGTTTGCTTCGGCTAAGTGCAAAAAGTAAGAAAACGATCTTTTCAAATAACCGCGAATTTCTAGTGATGGTATAAAAAAGACTGAATGCTCTGCGAGCGAATGCACTTTTCTTTTATACCTTATTTTGAATCTTTTCTGCTTCCCAATTGGTGGGCCAATCAGCTAGTGTCTTGTATCCCGCTTCTTTGTCAGCCAAAGCGTCATCATCATCAACGCGTTCGAGAAGGGCTTCTTCTTTTTTACGCTTGTTGCTCGCTGCTGGCGTCTATTTCCTAACGGGACTTTTCGCTAGATACAGGCCAATAAGCCGGGCAAACGAGCTTAGAATTGCAGTTCAGGTGGGAAGTACGTGTTTTTTCAGAGACAACATTGTTAGTAGTACCTAGAAGGAAGGAAACACCTGGACATGGGATTTCGGGTGATAAGATTTAGAATTGGTAACATGGGACGATCATTCAGTCACGTTCGCTTTGTGTGCGGTCAGTATCAAACAATGTTTTTTTATCAATGCCAAAAAATCCAACATTTGATGAAAAATCGATTGATAGTTTATTAATGTTTGAGCTGTTATCGGTGTTTTTTTTATCCAAATAAGATTATGTGAGAGATTTGGACATCTTATGAATCTTAAAAGGCATGGTCAAGCGAAGTCCTTCGTCCACTTCGCGGTTAAATCAGAAAAATTATCCACTGTTAGTTTTGACGCTATTTATGAAAATCACGCATAATATTTTATCACTAGAATATTGGATTTGGCACCCAAGTACAATTTCTATCCCGAAAGGTATTGAAAGCTTTGATCTCTATTATTGGCTTTCTGAAGAACCGTTTGTTTTTTGGACATACATGCTGCATCATGTGCCTTTTCTTCTTTTCTTCTTTTCTGCTTTGTCGGATCTGTAGGGTGGACTGCTGATGTACTGGCTAGGTTTCGGCTGATGATGGTCGCTTCGATGGTGTCAAGCCGAAAAAGCGGTCGGTGCAGACTTCATTCCCTGCTAAAAGGTGTGAGTGCTGTTCAATCGATGATGCGGTTGCTTCGCTTGTCCCGGTCAGAATGAAAGGAAAAAAATCGCGTTGCGCTATTTTATGGCTTCTCGGCAGACCTGTTCATTCGCTGGTGTCTGCACCAATCAGAACGTGGTAATGGAATGATGCAAGAATTATGCGCTACCCATATTTATAGGTTCCCTTGATCTCAATGTTTTTCATTGAAAACAGTTTCATGCCTATTGAAACAAGTTTTTCGGGTCTTATCAAGCATGGACAGGCCTGGGAATTGTCGCGTTTGTCAGTGACACCTGACAAGATACATAAAAACATGGTCAGTCAAAAAAAACTTGTCAACTTCCAGTTTTCCGTCGCACGACTGGATCCCCACGACCAGATGACAACTTTTTCCAACCGCGACAATTTGCTTTTGTTGTATGTCTTGTTAGAGCACACATCTGCGACAAAAGTGTGACAACGCATGCACTTTCGGCTCTGTGCACGACACAACATTGGTCCCGAAAGTAAGTTATGTCGCATCTTCTGGTTGTCCATCTGCGTGGAGGAGCAATAGCAGCGGACAAATTTGAAATATCATACTGAAAAGAGCACTTTATAATTAATTATTTCTTTGTTCTCTTGACAGATTTTCTGTTTAGAAATAAGACATTTTATTCAATTTTTGCGTTGTTACGTACATAATAGGGTAAATGATATATTTTGGACAAGCCTGAGCTTCTTCGATCAATTTTAGATATGAAGAGAAGTATGATCATTGTATACTTCTCGCCTGTATGCAGGAGAACATGCAGTATAGGACTCTTCGTAACATGCACCTGAAACACGTTTAAATTGGTTCAAACGGCAATCTTGAGGTCCTGCGGCCAAAGTTTGATTGTAATTGAGATACTAACATATTCCAATTGCTTAACATGAACTTATTGGTCACCCCATGTACAGTACATGGATGAACCAATAATTGCCAACTTTCAGGCTGTTTTCAATGATATCGATAAGATTGCGAAACAATGTTAATTTCTGGTTTAATCTATGTCAGTTAAGCAAATAAATGCATTTAAATGAATGTGGATACGTGTAGGCCATGTCATACCATTGACATCTGTAGGTGGCCATTTTTAAATAAGGAGAAAATGACTCTGTCCAAAATATATTCATTTTCCATGTCGAAATTATATATTTGATGTCCAAAAAGAAAATATTTCAGTTCGCAGTATATCACAGTTTACACCTTGTAAACGTAATTTACTCAAAAATTGGGCAATGGAGACACAAGACTAATCATAGGTTATGTATTTGGATGAAGCTAGTGGTTTTCAATTGGTTTATACTATTCAATCTCGATATATTTTCTAATGAATGTCCTGCGCTTGTCCAAGATACATCATTTACCCTAATACATAAACAAAAAAACAAGTGTCTCTTGCACATAGAAAGATCCCCCAGTGTAGAATAACTGAACCATTTAACGCAACGCAAGTTTGCTCGTTTTTCACGCGGTTTATGGAGTTTTCGTACTTTTCAAACCTTTTCAAGGTTTTGTATTGATGCTGTTTTTTTAACCGATTTTGTTCACTTGGGTTTGAAAAAAAAATCGGAGCATACGAAACAGCGATTTTTGATAAAGTCATTTTTACGCGGTTTTTGTAATTTACCCGGTTTTAACGGTACACGGTTTGTAGCAATTGCCTGATAGACGGTTATTTGACTGCAATATTTTATGTATAAGAGAAATACGGAATTTTATTTAAGCGTATATCCTACATTAGGGGCAATTTAGGAACATTCGATACATTTTTGATTGATTGGAATTACTGCATGTTAACTTGGGCGGAGTATTAAATTTTAATCGCTAGCCACGCGCTGTTGTGGGGCCGTACACTTATTACGGTGCATTTTTCTGTGTTTTTCGAAGCCCCCTCCAATGTAAAATTTTTTTCTTACACATTATTTTTTATTTATATGGAGAGTAAGAAAATGATAGTACTCCTTCCATAAGTGCTTACGTAATAAGTGTACGGTCATGAAACGCTCATGAGGGCTTGTTCATGCTATGTACAGCGTGATATGTTTTTGGTTTATGATGTTCAAAATACAACAGCTTGTGTGCTCGAGTGTTAATGGCCGCTTAAAATATTTCCGGATATAGATAGTTTCAAACCATTCGTGACTTTTAAACATACATTTTAGATATGTAATTAAATGACGCATTTTGGTTAAACAGGAGGAGCTGGACTAAAATCACCAAAATTCGACACATTATTATTATGCCGTACATATTAGCCGTTTTTATAATGAGCACGAACTGCTGTAAAACCCAGAAACCACACCATTTCAGTGGTTTCCCCACATCTTGTCATCAATTCATAATGACAACATTTTGCTGACAACGACAACAATTTTTGTCGCGACAAAACTCAAAGGTGACATGACGAACTTTTTTGTCAATAACCATGACAACTATTCTAATCCGTCTGGTTGTGCAAAACCTTAGTCGCGATGGAAAGCGTCACACGACAAATATATCGTAACAAAATAGGTATGTGACAAGATTCAAAATGTCTTGTCGGAGTGAGAGACCAGTAGTACGCTGTATCGAGCTACGTTGGTTAGGTTGTGTTGTAAAGTTTGAGGTGACTGTTTTCTCTTTGGTTTTGTCGCATGGTTTTTCTGTATGAAGGTGACAAATCGCAGGCCTGAGCATGGGCATGAAAGGAGCGGGCTTGGTAGTCATATGGCTACTGCTTCTGCCTCATACGCAGGAGGTCGTGGGTTCAATCCCAGGTCCGTTCCATTCTCCTACTTTCTATCTTTCTCTTTATTTCTCATGTTCTAGCAATCGCTAGAACTGGAAATGGACTTCTATACCGTTTCCATTACTATTCCTATACCTTCAACTTGAGTATTCTAACAGTAATCTGCTAGAATTGGAAATGGACCAATAGAGCTCGTTTCCTACATCCAATTAGAAATTCCATCAGTTACCTTCTCCTATCTATCACATTGGCAGCTCGTTAACCAAGACGGACCTCTGCCTCTCCAACCTAACCTAGAAATTCCAACAAATTCCGCATGAACTCGTGGCAAGTGCAGAGGTATATTCGGCTTGCAGTGGGCGAGTGATTGCATCATCATTTCCTCCCCTTCCCTACATTGACTTGCATTCTGACGTGGCAGGCGCCAGTATGACCTAACAAATGAGATCACCAGTACTTGTACATTGAAGATGTGTGCTAGTCCCAAGCAAACATCTGTTGGTTCCCTGTGCAAGAACAGCTGATCTGGTCATAATGGAGTAGCAACTACGAGCAGTCAATCAAGCTCAAGCTCAAGCTCAAGCTCTTATCAAGCATGGACATGAAAGGCATACTTGAAATCTGTCGATTGAGGGGCTTACCGCAGAAATTCGTCCACTGAGACGAACGCTATTAACGTTTAAAATTTTTCAACACAGCGTAACGCGGTCGATTTGAATATTTTGAAATGACACCCGGTATAGTAAAGAGAGACGTAAGTCCTACGTCAAAATACACCCTGATCTCGTTAGTTCACGAATTCATTAACGTTTTTTTTTGCGTGTGCCTTTCAGTCAGAAAGATAAATCAGGACTAGGTTAGCCAATTCGGTT
Organism: Armigeres subalbatus; assembly: GCF_024139115.2. Lineage (NCBI taxonomy): Eukaryota > Metazoa > Arthropoda > Insecta > Diptera > Culicidae > Armigeres > Armigeres subalbatus. The sequence goes on along the minus strand of NC_085141.1, from coordinate 375,749,986 downwards.
TGCCAACAACGGGCTGAAGCTGATGATCATGGATTGAATCCAAAAGAGAATGAAAAAGTTTCTCACTTATCATCTCTGTATACATATAGATATGTAGCATACCTAGCGGTAAGATGCGGGCTATAAAGCAAGATCATGCTGAGGGTGGCTGGGTTCGTCTCCCGGTGCCGGTCTAGACACTTTTCGGTTTGAAAATTGCCTCGACTATGTCTCATGCTATGCGAATGCAAAAATGTTAACTTGGCTTAGGAACCTCGCGGTTAATGAAGACTATTTTTTTGCCAGAAATTCTTTCAAATTTTTTCTCAGTAAATCCAGGGTTTCCGGATTCATTTTCTCTACGAAGTGAAACTGTTTTCCAGGAGCCCCAGCGAAAAGAACTATCTGCTGAAATATTTTCTAGAAGTCCAGCATAACATCTTTCGGGAATTGTTGTAGAAATTTCTTCAAAAATTTCTATAGAAATTGTTCCTGCAGGAATTCCTGCTGGAATCCTCTCTTGTGAAAATACTTCAAAAGTTGCCGAGGAATATTTTCAGGGAAAACCGTGAGGAAATTCTTTTTTCATTGCCAGTAAAAGGGTCTTCAATGTAGAATAATATCGATCTAGATTGCAGAACTATTCGCGGAAGAAGTTTGATACAAAATCTATTATCTTTCTATGCAGATTCTGGCATCAATACGCGCTATTGAATTAGAATTATGGAAAGCACGGCAAATGCTGGGTAACGCGTACCTGAAGGAATAAAATAGATCCCATCTCGCGATCCTTAGCCTCTTACCCAGAAACTCCTATCCCTACCTCCTCGTGGAGCCGGCCGGGATACGAGCATCCTTAAGGTAACCAAGCCCGGTGGGAACTATGGTCATATACTGACCGGGAAAGGGGGGTTGCTTCTCTCCGGGGGTGCAAATCTGATCCGATCATCTGTTTCCCATGTTAGGGACGCCCACTCAACACAAACTTATATATAATACCACATAAGATGCTAAAGTGGAGGCGATATGCGTACAAGTTGTATGGGGAAGTACGTATATCGCCTCCACTTTAACATCTTATACGACATCATTTACGATCTTGTGTTGACTGGGCGGCTGATCATCGTCCGAGTACCAGCAAGGAACTCTTAGCAAAAATGGTTGTTGTCAGGCCCTGCAAGCTAGCTTTAAAAAAAAAGAAACGAATAATCAGTGAGCGAACACGGACGGACAATCGGCGAAGACCACAACGACGAAAAGCCATTGAAAACTCGTTTCGTGGAGCAGCAAATCTCTCAACATCATCGGGAGCACACTAAAGAGTCCATCCCGGGACCCTGGGACAAAAAATCCCGAGATTTTCATAATTTCATGCACTTCTTTGAAAATTCCGGCCCCTAGCTTAGGCTAGTTCTCTGACTGGCGTGCTGAGATCCATTGCTACGTTGTTTCGATCCAGCGGCGGTCGTGCCACAAACTTCCTAACTCGAATCTTACTGACTCCTCCCGTCGTCTAGGGTGGTCCACCAGTTTCGGTGAAGGAAACTTTCGCACGACGATTCCTCGACGACCCGACACCAAACACTGCTCACTGTGCTGAATTTCCCACCAAACCGACGCTGATTTGTTGGTCCCTTCTTCATCGACGCTGTAGCTCTGATAGTATTTGCATCGCGACTTTGCTTACTGCATTCCACGTACCTTCATCGCGACACATTCGCTCTGCGATGTTGTTCGCCCTTATGGCAGTCATTCTTCTATGTCCGAAACGATGTAAGTACTTCCTGGTGCATCCGTGGCCCGACAGAAACAGCGTCAGGTGAAAGTTTACTTCACCATGCGTTCCTACTTTCCTACCATGCATGCACCTACAGGTCTGGGATGAGCCGGTGGGTCCACCTCCCTTTCTCCGTACTGTCCCACCCTTGTTGCCATCTCGCCATCGAACGGATTTTCCCCTCCTTCCTTACGTTTCTGGTGTCTCTTCGCCGATAACACTCTATGTCTTCCTCCAGGGTGATGCAGATGGGTAGCATCCCAGCAGTAACGCATGCTGCCTCCGAGGATATCGTTCTATATGCGCTTGCGTTTGGCATGATCCTCTCTATTGCGTTCATTGGCTTCGCCAACTTTTCACATGCGTAGCTGTAGCACTCAGGCGTGGCTGTTGAAACTTAGCCGATCGTCGATCATCACTCCCAGGCGCTTCAGTGATCGCTTCGAAGCAATCGCATGTCATCCGACGACGATCTCCATCCGCTAGATCGCTTTGCAATTGCTAACTAATAGCACCTCCGTTTTGTGGTGAGCTATCATCTGCAGCTTAACTCCGTTCATCCAGCGCTCGATCATGCTTATCGTCAGGATCGCAGCTTTTAACGCAATGCTCGGTATTCCATCTGGCTTTCTTTGCTTTCATGCGTTTAGTCACTTCTGCAAGCTCGCTATTGGTCACTTGTCGATCTACAGGGTTTGCTTCTCCTTCTACATTCCCCACTGGGATATTGCCGCATCGCAGTTTAGTGTTCATATTCAGCACTTCCACAGTTATTAACTGCGAGGTTTCTAAGCCATGGTACCATTTTTGCATTCGTATATCATGAGGCTAACACGATGATACTTTTATGCCCAGGGAAATCGAGACAATTTCCAATCCGAAAATTGCCTAGACCGGCACCGGGAATCGCACCAAGCCACCCTGGTCTTGATTTGTAGCCGTGCGTCTTACCGCTAGACATATTTCTTCTACGCCCGACGTTTCCATCTTTTTCAAGGATTCTATTAAAAAATTGCCAGGTTACAAAACAATTTTGAGATGACATACAAATTGCACAAAAACTTACTTACAGAAAATATCGCTTTTTGTACGGTGGTTTGTTGAGCTCACTGGTTATCGAAAATTTATTAGTAAGATTCAAACAGTCGAGAGCCTATTAAGTAATAGGTTCTAGTTTTCGTGGCATTGTAGCGTCGCAAGACGTTACGACCCTTCTTGTTAGCTCGGCCGCATCAATGATCGCGGTACTGCTGTCCGGTCGAAGTGCCCCAACGAATTGGTCCTTTTTGAAGGCTTTCGTTTTCCACTTCCGTTCGCTGGTTATCCTTCTTCGTGTTGCAGCCGCGTTTCGGTGGTCAATACGGTTGCGAATCGCCTGATGGTCGCTGTGGGTGTACTCCTCGCTAACTCGCCAGTCCATACTTGCCCTCAACGAAGGACTGCAGAACGTGATGTCGATGATAGACTTCCTCCCATCTCTCCGAAATGTGCTCACCGAGCCTTCATTGCACAATCGTACATTTAGCTTCGTTAGAGCCTCCTGCAGGATGTATCCTCTTGTTTTGGTCACTCGGCTGCTCCATTCCACGGTCCAGGCATTGAAGTCACCTCCTATGACGCCTTCGTTCGATCAGCTTCCAATAAATGGCTGAACTGATCCAATAAATGGCTGAACTGCTCCACGGTCCACCTTGGAGGTGCATAGCAATTGCATATGAAGACACCGTTGATTTTGGCAATCATGAAGCCTTCGCATGAATCCTCCACCACTTCTTGATTAGCGAATTTGCCCATAACCTGTAACTCAGTCAAATCCGTTATCTCTGTCACCCAGTTGCCGTTATCAAGAGGAACTCGATACGGCTCTGCAATTATCGCGACATCGCACATAATTTCTGCTATAGATATGTATAAGTGTGTATGTGTACAAATTCTGTAGACACATTTTTTTTGAATTTATCATTGTCCAGATCAAAGTATGGGATCAAAAGTTGTGGCTAAAATACCACTTTTCATGCCCAACACGTGAAAAATACTCATTCATATTTTTTTCAGTGTTTTTTTTTGCACAAGAAAGACACCAACATCGCTAGGTTGATAAATCAGGGTTTTGTTTATCTTTATTTACCTGATTTTAATATAAGCAGCAGTTCATCATGGATATCCACATGTATGATTTAGAATGTAATATTTAAAGCTTATTTACGGTGCAAAAGAATCTACTCATGCGATTACAGCGAAAACCAAGCGTCAGATAAACGAAGAAAACTGAAGAATTTCGAAATATTTAGCCCCCAACGTGGTGCAGCGAAGCGATCAATGATTTGGTAGCATGTGCTTTTTGTACTGCGGATGCATTGATCATCTACGAAAGCTTTGAAAACGTTTACAAAAGTAATCAATTTAATGCAAGACACAATATCAATCATTAAATAGAAAAGCGAATATTTCTCCATGTAAAAATCATCACTTTTTTAGTGGTGCCCAACTACCCAGCTTCTTGCAATCACAAATCTGCGAATCGGGAACCATAACAGAAAGGTAGAACAAACCAAAACAGAGTCTTCATCTTCGTTGTTGCTTGCGATAAAGGAGACGAACCACCAAGAAGAGATTCCTCAGGTAGACAATGATTCGGGCTATTTTGCGAACAAGAACTGCGAGACGCAGACAGGCCCTGAAGTAAATTAGACAAGAAGAAAACGAGAAAAGTGTGCTTTTTCGTGCCTTGGCCGATCCTTCGAAAGCGAAAACCAACATCTTACTCTTTCGATTAGGACCCTTGCCTTTGGGCACTGACGATGTCTGAGTGTTTGGGAAATGTGTTGGTATTGAACTGAAAGCCAGAGACTGCTTTGACCAAAATCTTATAAGTCTGATTGGCAATGTTTACTACGACGACATCGTATACGTCTCGCAATGCTAAGATGAATGAGAAAACTCTTGCGTACGTACGGAGGCAATGAATGCTCGAGACCTCGAGCTGCTCATAAGATGAGGGTTCACCTTCTCCTTCATATGTATTACGTGTGTACCTTTTTTTCGGCCATAATATCCATTGCTTGCTTGACACGATGACGGCGGCGAGGAGTCCAGGTGTTTTCCAGCGATCATAAGTAATAGCACAAAGACGTCTTATTACCCGTCCGTCGTCCATCACCATCTTCGTCCTCCCTCCTCCTCAAGGTACAGCAACTGCTGCTGCAACTATTCTCTTGGGTCGTCGTCGCGCAGCGCAGCGCCGTGGGTCACCAAAATCCCCCTGCCTTCTACCCTTCCGCCTACTCCTCCACCGGCTTGGATCAACTGGCACCGGATGGCACGTTCCCTTAGCGACGACGGCGCAGACGAAGACAGACCATGCGGAAAAGGGCTACTGCGCTACGGCGACTCGGGGAGACGACGACGTTTTCCATTATGTTCCATTGGAAACGCTTTTCCGCAGACCTATTTTCAGTGCCTTCTACTTGCCACGATTCAAGAAAAAAAGGGACCTTCTTTATTATTCGAAATTTGGTCTCAAAAACAAAGTTTCCTATAGGACTTATTTGCGGGGAAGTCTGGAGCTCGCCCTCTCCTTCTCTCCTCTCGATATTCACGCTTCCTGCCAAGAAAGTCGTCGCAATCGGAAGGACCACATGACGCTTGTCGTGTTTTCTACAGGTTCGAACTGCTCGCGCACCCCCCACAAGTCACTGACTCATGACAAATTACCAAGTGCTTAATGCTGCTGTGATGGCTGATTGTTCCAAATGATGACGGCTTACAACATATTGGAGGTATATATGCAGCGTTGCAGGACACGCCGACTCGGAAGACGGCAAAAGCGGCGAGTGAGCCCACTTGAACCAAATCTAATTTCTGGTTGACTTCTGTTGTTTTATTGTCGACTGTGGTTGCTGATGCAGTGCTGACGAGTAGAACAAAGGGGTTTTCTCGATTCAAGTGGGATTGAGAGATGTAGATTGTTCTAATTTTCGGTTCGTTGCTCTATGTTGCTTTTGGGGGTTTGCTGAACCGAAGAGGAAATTTTATCTGTATCAACATTTTATTCCATATTAAAACATTGTTAAACCTGGTCCAGTGGATTAAATCAGGGATCCGATGGAACATGTACTTATCGGTTTTAATGCAAAAGTTGGTCTTAAAAACTAATAAACAAAATAAAAATCGTATTTAATTTTAGAATGTACTTGTTTTGGCATAAACTACATTTACCAATTCGTTTTTTTAAATTTGCAGAACATCTCAGATGTTTTTCAGGATAAGTAAAGGAATTCTTCAGATGCGATGGAACAAAACTGATTTTTTAAAACTAGTAAATTCATGGCCAAAATCATAACTAAAAATTAGTTCTCACAACATTTCAGTTCCTCCCAGCTCTAGCAATTAATCAGTACATGCTTTCACACCGACCCAGTACGAGCTCATAACGACAAATTACGACACAAAGCACACACTTTCTCCTCCCGCTTTTGTCACCAAATTACGTCTCGAACGAGCCGGGGCTCTTACCGTGGCCCAGTTCTACGTGCACCGATCCACGGGAATCCGTTCGATGCATATTAGAAAATTACTACCCTTAGCGCCCTCAGCAGCGGCGGACTCGACCCGGCCCGTTGACACGGACGCCAAAATGAAAGGGTTCCATGTCACGAAAGTGCGCTCAGTCACAGAGGATAGGCCAAAAAGGTCATATTGTTCGATTTAATAACGAGCTCGTTAAAGGGAACCGACTTGTGCTTCCGCGCAGTGCCACTGTGGGCCGCAGATCGCTGTTTAAAGAAATTATTCTTACTATCGTTGAATGAACGTTTTGCAAAGGTTTAGGAATGATTGGAATGATTGAAATTTAAAAAAAATCATTTATAGCATAAAGCATTTTCCATGGAAATTCAGAGAATTTTCTTTAGAGATTCTAGGAATATTTTTTTGGTAATTCGAATAATCTTCTATGAGAGTTTGGAGAATTTTTTTTTCTGAAATTTGAACAATTTCCTTAATATTTTTTGTTGAAATTCGAATTTTTGTTATGAACTTGAATAACTTTCTTTGGAAACGCATAGTTTCTTTAAAACCCACGAAACTAATTTCTGAGCCGATTTTTGCTGCACAAAATCAACATCGTTAGTACTACTCCATCAACGGTTTCCACAATGGAACGATCAAAGCAGAGTTTCACTTTCGTAGGACCGGAATTCGTTTCGTCTGCCAAGTACTTCTTGGCAAGTTTGTCGACTTTCTTTTTTTCGGAACTTCCGGGGATCATTCAGTTTCGCCGACGATAAAATGTACAATGGACGGCTTCCGAATGGAATTCTTATGGGACTCTAAACGATTTTTTTTCCGGTTCCGAAAGGAAAATCGAATCAGAAGGTTCAGAATCCAAAAAGGATTCTGTTTGAGAGCCTAAAAGGTTGCCCAATCAACTCCTGTTCAAAAACCGTAAAGCCCAAACTAATCCGTTCAGAAACCCAGCAGAATTGCTTTCGGAAGCCCTTTGAAAAATTAGGCCTACAAACGGTTTGTAAACGGAGATCTTTGGGTTTCTAAATTGAATCCTTTTGGGCTTTCCATGGAATTGTTTTCGAATCTTTTTGGACATGGTTTTGTGCTTCAGAACTTAATTCTTTTCGGATTTGGAAAGTATTCTTTTTGGGATTCAGAAGGAAATTCCAGAAGAACTATGTTCGTTATCCCAAAAGGGTTCCGTTTAGAAGTCCAAATGGATTCCATTTTGCAGAGAAAGAGAATCCGTTCGAAAGCCAAATAAATTCGTTTTGGAAGCTTAAAAGGATTTCGTTTGAAAATCCAGAAGAAATTCGTTCGACAGTTCGGAATTCCGTTAAGAAGCCCAAAAAAATCGGGATTACGAACGAAATCCTTTTTGGTTTCCGAACGGAATTTGATTGGGCTTCCAAACGGAACTCTTTTAGGGATTCCAAAAAACTCTTTGGGATTACAAACGAAATCCTTTTCGGTTTCCGCATGGAATTTGATTCGGCTTTAAAATGGAACTTTTTTTGGGATTCCAAACGGATCTCTTTTAGGGATTCGAACGTTCGGAAATCCACATGGATTTCGTTCGCAATTCCAAAAGAGGTCTCTTTTTCCAGTTCAGTCAAATTTCGTTCGAAAACCAGAAAGGATTGTATTCGAAAGTCCGATGAATTTTCGAATCGAATTCCTTACAGCTTCCAAACAGAATTTTTAGGACTTCCGAACGGAATCCTTTTAGAATCCGATTAGAAGTCAAAAGAATTCTCTTCGGAAGTCTAAAGAAATCCATTATCAAGCCCGTAACGATTCCACTCGGAAGCCTTAACTATTCCTTGCAGGAACCTAGAAGAATTCATTCCGGAAGCCCTTTTCCTAGGGCTTTTGGATTTTTGATTGAATGAGATCTTTGGGTTTCTGAATTGAATCCTTTTGGGCTTTCGATGGAATTGTTTTCGAATCTTTCTGGACATGGTTTTGTGCTTCAGAAATTAATTCTTTTCGGATTTGGAAAGTATTCTTTTTGGGATTCCGAAGGAAATTCCAGAAGGACTATGTTCGTTATCCCAAAAGGGTTCCGTTTAGAAGTCCAAATGGATTCCATTTAGCAGAGAAAGAGAATCCGTTCGAAAGCCAAATAAATTCGTTTTGGAAGCTTAAAAGGATTTCGTTTGAAAATCCAGAAGAAATTCGTTCGACAGTTCGGAAGCCTAAAAGGATTCCGTTAACCTTTCCGTCCCCAACGTCTGTTTTTAAGGGCTTTCAAAAATCTAAACTGCTGTAAAAATTCTTGTATTTCTTGACCGATTCTTTCGCAACAAGTTGCATTCCATCCGGATGGAATGGAATTTTGATTTATACTAGCTTCGAGGCTATCCACAGTACGGTTCCAGAATTATTCCAGATTCCGTTGGGGTCAGTTGTCCCAGGAATAAGTGGCCATTTACAATTTTAAGTCAAAACAGGTCGTGCGACACCTCAAACTTCATGATTTCACAAAGCAATGATGGGAATGATATTTTTAGGGTTCCTGGCCCACTCGGATCCATTTCGGCCACAATCCGGAGGACCTACGGAATGGCCATTTTCTAAATTGATTCAAAATAGGTCGTGCGACACCTCAAACTTCATGATTTTCTAAGCAATGCAATGATGGGAATGATATTTTTAGGGTTCCTGACCCACTCGGATTCAATCCGGCCACATCGGTCATAATCGGGGACCAACGGAATGGCAATTTTCAAAATTGATTCAAAATAGGTCGTGCGAAATTTATCCAGGAATTCGTCCATATATTTCCTCGGAAATTCTTCCAGGTATTTTCCCGGGTATTGCTTCAGGTACTTCTCCAGGAATTCCTTCAGGAATTTCTCCCGAAATTTTTCCGTGGAATTGTCCTGGAATGCTTTCCGGACTTCACTAGAAATTCACTACAGAATTTCATTCGGATATTAATTCAAGAGTTCTTCTAAGAATTTCTTCAGAACTATCTCTGGGAATTCATCCGGTAATTTCTTCAACATTTAATCTGGGAATTTGTGCAATAATTTCTCCTGGTATTTTTCCGGGAATTACTTCAGATGTTTATCCAGAAATTGGTAATTCATGAACTTCTCCAAGAATTAGCTCAGGATTTCCTTGTGAGAATTCTTCCGTAAGTGCTTGTGGGGCTTCCTCCAGGAGTTTTTCCAAGAGTTCCTCCGGGAATCCCTCCAAGAACTTCACAGGGAAATCCAGGAGGATATATGGCAGGAATTTCACGGGAAATGGGATTTCGGAAGTTCCTCTAGAAATTCAACTCCGGGAGTTCTAGCAGTAGCTCCTCCGGGAATTCATTCAGGCTTTCTTTTAAAATTTATCTACAAAATCCTCCAGAAGTTCCTCGGAGAATTTCTCTGGGAGTTGCTCTGGGAGATCTTTTGAGAACTCTTCCAGGAGTTCCTCCTGGTATTCTTACGGAAGTTCATTTGGGAGTTCATCCAAGAGTTCATACGAGAGTTACCCTAGAAATTCTTCCTGTAGTTCTTTAAGAAATTCCTCCAGAAGTTCCACCGGAAGTTCCTCCGAAAAATACTCTGATGATTTCTCCGGAAATTCCTCCAGAAATTCCACCAGGAGCACCTCCGGAAATTACTCCAGGAGTTCCTTCTTAGAGGAACACTCGGGGGAACTGCCGTAGAAACTTCCGGAGGAATGCTCATAGAAACTGCCGGTGGATCTCCCGGAGGAATTCTCGAAGTAACTGCCGAAAGAGCTCCCGGAGGAATTTCAGGAGGAACTCCTAGCAAAATTCCTAGAGGGACTCCCAGAGAAACTATTGGAAGAACTTTGGGTAGAATTTCCAGCTAAATTTGTGAAGAAGGACTAAATGATTTCCTGAAAAAGCCTGCATGATTTCCTGGAAGAGCTACTGGTGGAACTCCCGGAAGAATTCTTGAAATAACTTCCGGAGGAATTTCTGAACAAAACTCCCGGGAGAATTTTCAAATGAACCTCCGAAGGAACTGTCAGTGAAACTACCAAAAGAATGCTCGAAAAAATTCTTGGATAATTCATCTTATACACAAATCTCGTCTAGCTGAAACCTTTCCCAGGGGGTATGTAGCTGAACTGGATCGTCACCATCATCAGAGGACCTCCCGGAGATTACCTTCAGGAGCTCCTAGAGAAATTCTCGGTGGAGCTTCTGGAGGATTTTCTATATAAATTCCTGAAGAAGCCTAAATGAATTCCAGAAAGCTTGAATGAATTCCCGGAGGAAACTCTGGAGAAATTCCCGGAAGAGGAACCCCCGTAGGATCTGCCGATAGAACTACCGGAATAATTCTCGGAGAAAATCCTGCAGGAACTCTTTGAGGAACTGCCGGTGGAATTCCCGGAGGAACTCCAGGAGGAATTTTCGGAAAAACTCCTGGAGGATCTCCCAGTAGAAATCTTGAAGTTTCCACCGGAATTCTTTCAGGATTTCTTTGGGAATTAATCTAGGAATTCCTCCGAAAATTCCATTGTTGATTTCATTTACGGTATAATTTCTGTATAAATTTTCGGTGGAATTCCTAGGTCCCTGGATTGTGACCGATGTGGTCGGATTGAATCCGAGTGGGCCAGGAACCCTAAAAATATCATTCTCATCATTGCTACACAACATGAAGTTTGAGGTGTCGCACGACCTATTTTGAATCAATTTAGAAAATGGCCATTCCGAAGGTCCTCCGGATTGTGGCCGGAATGGATTCGAGTGGGCCAGGAACCCTAAAAATATCATTCTCATCAGTGGCGTAGCCAGAAAATTGGTCTGGGGGGGTTTTCCCAAAAAAAAATTCCACTAAGAAAAATTCTTCTTAAAATTTCGTCTCTTGGGGGGAGGGGGGCGAAGGGTTATGCCCAAAACCCCCCCGTGGCTACGCCACTGATTCTCATCATTGCTTGGAAAATCATGAAGTTTGAGGTGTCGCACGACCTATTTTGAATCAATTTAGAAAATGGCCATTCCGTTGGTCCCCGGATTGTGACCGATGTGGCCGGATTGAATCCGAGTGGGTCAGGAACCCTAAAAATATCATTCCCATCATTGCTTAAAAATCATTAAGTTTGAGGTGTCGCACGACCTATTTTGAATCAATTTTGAAAATGGCCATTCCGTTGGTTTCTGGATTGTGACCGATGTGGCCGGATTGAATCCGAGTGGGCCAGGAACCCCAAAAATATCATTCCCATCATTGCTTTGTAAAATCATGAAGTTTGAGGTGTCGCACGACCTATTTTGAATCAATTTAGAAAATGGCTATTCCGTAGGTCCCCAGATTGTGACCGATGTGGCCAGATTGAGTTCAAGTGGGCCAGGAACCTCAAAAATATCATTCGCATCATTGCTTTGTGAAATCATGAAATTTTAGGTGTCCTGTGACCTGTTTTGACTTAAAATTGTAAATGGCCACTTATTCCGGGGACAACTGACCCCAACGGAATCTGGAATAATTCTGGAACCGTACTGTGGATAGCCTAGTATAAATCAAAAATTGGGATCCATCCGGATGGAATGCAACTTGTTGCGAAAGAATCGGTCAAGAAATGCGATTTTTACAGCAGTTTAGATTTTTGAAAGCCCTTAAAAACAGACGTTGGGTACGGAAAGGTTAAGAAGCCCAAAAAATCGGGATTACGAACGAAATCCTTTTTGGTTTCCGAACGGAATTTGATTGGGCTTCCAAACGGAATTTAATTGGGCTTCCAAACGGAACTCTTTTAGAGATTCCAAAAAACTCATTGTGATTACGAACGAAATCCTTTTCGGTTTCCGAACAGAATTAAATTGTACTTCCAAACGGAATCCTTCTGAGATTCCAAGAACTCATTGGGATCACGATGGAATTTGATTCGGCCCTAAAACGGAACTTTTTTTGGGATTCCAAACGGATCTCTTTTAGAGATTCGAACGTTCGGAAATCCACATTTCGTTCGCAATTCCAAAAGAGTTCTTTTTTCCAGTTCAGTCAAATTTCGTTCGAAAACCAGAAAGGATTGTATTCGAAAGCCCGATGAATTTTCGAATCGATTAGACCGATTAGAAGCCAAAAGAATTCTCTTCGAAAGTCTAAAGAAATCTATTGGCAAGCCCGTAACGATTCCACTCGGAAGCCTTAACTATTCCTTGCACACAGATAGAAAAATCCACTGAAATTTACGCTAAAGATGATGCACATAAATGGAACACCATTATTAGCTTAATTCCACGCGTGATTTAGTCAAAATGTATACAATATTTGACGTGAATCGTCAATATTGCTTGCAAGTTGTAAGCAAACTTGTTAGGAAGAGGTCCATTTCCGCGTAGGGTAGTGCAATTTTCCGCATCTCAAGTTTTACGCGCTGTTTACTTTTCATTTTTTTATTTCTGTGGCAGGAACCTAGAAGAATTCATTCCGGAAGCCCTTTTCCTAGGGCTTTTGGATTTGGGATTGAATGAGTAATAATAAATTTGTATCTTATTGTTTTGGTTTGAAAGGTATCCTTTTTGACTTCTGGTCGGAATCCCTTTGGACTTCCGAGCAGAGTCCTTTTGTGCTTCTGAATGGAACCATTTTGGGTTTTTGAATGAAAACCTTTTGAGCTTCTGAAAAGAATCCTTTTACTTCCGAATTGAAACCTTGTGCATCCAAGCGTACTCCTGAAACGATTTTTTACGCTTCCTAAAAGAATTCCAGAAAGAGTCTGATCGAAATCCCAGAAGGTACACTAAGTGTACGTAAAGGCTATATTTTTTTAGAATTTGGAACGGATTCCTTCTTGACTTTTGGTCTTTTGAACGGAATCTTTTAGGGCTTCCGGATAGAATCCCAAATGGATTACGTTCAGAAACTCAAAAGGGTTCCGTTCGAAAGCCCAACAGGATCTATTTGGAAGCACTAAAAGATTACCTTCGGAAGTCAAAAGAATCGCTTTCGAAAGCTTCCAAAGGGATTATGTACATTATCCGCAAATGATTCCGTTCGAATGCCTAAAAGAACGCCATTTGGAAGCTTAAAACTAATCCATTTGGAAACCTAGAAGGATTGGGTTTGAAGCCCACGAGGATTGTGTTCAGAAGCCGAAAAGTATTCCGTTCGGAGGCCCATAAGGATTCCATTTGGAAGTCCAGAAAAAAGTTCTTTCGAGAGACCAAACATTTCCGATCGAAAGCTCAAAAGTATTGCGTACGGAAGCTCAAAGTATTTCATTCGGTAGCCCATAAGAATTCCGTTTGGAAGTCCAAAAGTATTCCGTTCCGGGAATCCTACTTAGAAAATTTAGTTTCGGAACGTATTTTTTGGCTTATGAATGCAATCTTGTTGAGATTTCCTAGCAAAGCATTTTGAGCTTCTGAATCGAATCGTTTTGTGCTTCCGAACTAACTCCGCTTGAACTCATGAAAAGAACCCTCATTGGCTTCCGTTCGGAAATCTAAGAGAATTCAATTCAAAAATCCAAAAAGGTTTCCTTGAGATGCATGAAAGTATTCCGTTCGGAATCCTGCTTAGAAAAATTATGTCTCGGAACGGACTTCTTTTTGGCTTATGAACATAGCTTATTTGGACTTGCAAACGAAATTCTTTTAGGCTTCCAAAAGGATTTGTTTTCGACATCCGAATATTTTTTAATCTTTGTCAAAGTATTTTTATAATTATAGATTAAGTACAACACTAAACGACTTCCAAAGGAAACCTTTTGGACTTCCGAATGAACTCCTTTTGGGCTTTCGAACAGTATTTTTCTGGGCTTCCGGCTGAAATCAAAAAAGAATTTTGAAGCCTAAAAGGATTCAGTTAGGATGCTAAAAGGCTCCACTCGAAAGTCCCAAAGAATTCCTTCTGGAAGCCCACAAGAATTCCCTTCGAAAGCTTAAACGGTTTCATTCGAAGCCCATTTCGAAGAACTTCGGAATTTCATTCGAAAATACAAAAGGATTAAGTTCGAAAGCCCAAAAAGATTCCGTTCGGAAACTGAAAAGGATTTCGTTCTAAATCGCTCGAAATTTCGACCGAAATCCTTTTCTTTTTTTTTATCGGAAATTGATTGACTTTTCAAACGGAACCTTTTTGGGCTACCGAACTGAATTCTTATGAGATTTCGTTCGAAATCTTTATGGGCTTACAAATGGAATTCGTTTAGTATTCTGAATGGACTCTTTTTGGGGTTCCGAACGAAAATCAGGAGAATTTCGTTTGGAATCCCAAAAGGATTCTGTTCGGAAGTCCAAAATGTCTTCGCTTAGAAGACCAAATCGATTCCATTCGGAAGCCCAAAAAGATTCCGTTTAGTAAGCCGACAGGAATTCCCATCGGAAGACTAAATAATTGGGAAGTTGGGAAGCCCTTAGAAAAATTAGGATTCAGAGCGAATTTCTTTTGCGCCTATGAGGCTTCTGAAGGGAATCCATCTGGGCTCCCGTAAGGAATTATTTTCGACGAACAGAAACTTGTTGGACTTCCTAGTATATTGTTTTAAGCATTTCAACTGAATCGATGTGTGCTTTTTAACGAACTCCTTTCAGGAACGGAAATTCTTTAGGGCTTTCAAATGGAACAATTTTGAGCGTCTGAACAGAATTTGGTTCTTCCGAACGAATCCCATTTGGGTTTTCAAATTGATCTTTTGATTTGAATCGAATGGAATTCTTTTGGGCTACCTAAGGTGATCTTTTTGGGTTTCCGAAAGGAATTCCTGAAGGACTCCGTTCGGAAAAAGATACTGTTCGGAAGCCCAAAATTGTTTCATTTGGAAACCCAAAAGGATTCCATTCGCAGGCCCGAAAAGATTTGGTTCGGAAGCCCAGAAGGCTCCGCTCTGAAGCCCAACATTTTCGTTTCGTTTTTTCGATTCGTTCAGAAGTCCAAAATAATTCCATTTGAAAGATTAAGAGGTTTCTATTCGGAAATCCAAACGGATTCCGTTTAGAATCCCAAAGAAATTTCCTTCAGAAGAACAAAGAATTTCGTTCGGAAGCCCAAAAGGGTTCTGTTTAAAAGCACAAAAGGATTCTGTTCTTTAAAATAGTTAGAGGCAGAATTATGATGATTCTGATCCACAACAACTTTGCTCTTTTTGTGGGAGTCCCACCTAAGCAGTGGAAGAAACTGTTATGCTCGATCCAATGATAACGCATACGGGTGTCCCACCACGGAAAATTCTGATAATTTCGATTCATAACAACATTATTCTATTTGCGGGCATCGTACCTCGTACGTAATATCTTTTCGATCCAAAATAATGCTCTTCTTCTTGGGAGTGTCCTTCCTTCGCAAATTAAGGGACTTTTGCATTCGATTCAATGGCAATGCATGCTGATGTCCCACCACGCAGAATCGTGATCATTTCGATCCGCAATTGATAATATCTCTCCGACTGTAGTGGTCGTCAGAGAACCCAAGGTAGACAATTCGAAACATAAGCCGTTCGTCAACTTTGGATTTCAAACCCACAACTTCGATTCCCAGAAGCCGTGTCAAGTGTGCAAACATTTTGGACATAGTACGAAAAGCTGTACTACGTTCCAAAGCCTAATTCCACAGTGGCAAGGTGGCAGAAATTAAATTTATTTGGAAATTGCGTTTCCGTGGGCACCTTTGCTTTTCCCGATGATGGTTCAGAGATAAATTTCAAAGGATAAAAACCTGGCGAGTGAACTGAACGTGATTGGCAGATTAGATACTTCGTGTTTGCAGTGGACTGGTGATGTTACGCTTTTGATGCAGATGAAAATTGCAATGCGTAAAGGCGATAAACAGTACATTTTAAAGGATGTGTACACCGTGTCAAAGCTTAACCTTCCGACCCAGTCGCTGAACTTCAAGGATTTGCAGAAACGCTTCCATCCCCCTGTGAACAAAAACATTGCTCCCCAGTTGCTGATAGGCTTGTATAATACTCGACTAAGTTCCAGCATGAAAATAAGAGAAGGCAAGACAGGTGAACCAGTATTCTATTAGCATTTCCACAAAAACAATTTGAAAGCTTTTCCATGCCCGCCATTGCATGAGTATATCTTGTGTGGCAAGTACAATGGATTCACTATTCCCAGGGTTTCGAGAAAGTTTCCAACCCGAAAACATCCTAGACCGGAACTCGCCATTTCCGGATTGGCAATTCTACGCCTTTGCTCGTAAGGCTACTGGAGACCTCGAAAGTATTCTACGCTGAAAACCAATGTGGGTACGAACGAATCCTGGGAATGGCCTGGTACCCAAGTGAAGACATGTTTAGATTTCCTGTCATGCTCCCAGATGATTTGCAAACATTGAGGAGCGGAGATTGAGCTCCAACCTAATAAAAAATTCCAAAACAATTACAATTGTAACATTACGTTGAAATTAATAGTAATTACGGTAAACTCTATTGTGGCTCACAATAGAATAATATTGAAGAATATTGTTTTCCACCATAACGGCTATTGTAAATGGCAGTTTTACAATAGAAAATAGGGGTTGTTATGTATCTTTACAATAAAAAAATCGATTTTTTCTCAAACAAATTTTTGCCATAACAATTGAATTTATTGTGATTCTATTGTCAACTTTTTACTGCCAATTGAATCTATTTTACGTCTATTGGAACAACAATATGGTACTTTAATTGGTATGATATAAAAACAAATTACGTAACGCTTTGAGAGGGGAGGGGTTGGCCAAAGTGTGACGACCCATACAAAATTTTCAGACGTTTCATACAAAAAGTGTGACATAGGAGGGAGGGGGGGTTGAAAATGCCCAGTTTTTGCGTTACGTAATTAATGGATCTTCCCTTATTGCAACTCTATTGTATTTTTTATCCGGGCAACCAAAAGGGAGATGTTACGAAGTACCTTATACTGGGGAAAAATACTCATCCAAGACGTATGGAAATCTGGAATCAGATGGGATGACTCGATACTGTGAGGGTGAGATATATTAGAAATTGGGCAATCCACTTCAAGCGTGCATTGATGACAGATATGCAAATATCATCCGTATATATACACTCTATAGAGATGAGTGACGTTTTGCGCTCGCACACTAATGTGCAATTCGGCATGTGTAAATACATGTTTGTTTTCCTTCTGCTCATAACCTCAAAACCTTCAAAATTGATCGGGTCATCACAATGATGGCAAAGGAGTCAAAAAAATATGGAAATATACTCATTTTAACCCAAGCTTTGCTGAGTTGCACCTTCTAGGTGTATTTGTTTTCCTTTTATCGCCACTACTCACACATTCGGACGTGAGAATCTCAATAATGGTTCGGTTGCCAACATTGACTAATGAATAGCAGGCCACGACTTTGCCTCTTCCCTCGTCGGGCAACCAACGGAGTTGCACTGCACGCTTGATAAGACAGTACACAAGCGATTAAACCAACGAATAGCTCGTTATGGAATAGCTCAAATATGGACCAACAGGTCTGTGCCATCAAAAGGAGAATAGCTCGTTCGGCGTGATTAGGCTGCACATTTGGCGATCTTGCCAGATTGTTCCTGGTTGGAAATTATTGTTTTGTAAGTAAGTAGTAGTTTGTAAGTAGTTTTCTCATCGGTTTCGATATGTAATGTCCAAGCTGCTGTGGTAGAGCGCCGGATTGAATGATTTGCCCATCAGTTTTGGCTTGTGACGTCGAAGTCGCTCTGGAAGAGCACATAAATAAATTATTTGTTTCCGCATCGTTTGACTTTGGTTCGACTTAAACGAGTTGAAATATCGAAAGAACTCTGGAGTAGCGCCGAAGCAAATGATACTTTTTCTCATCGGTTTTCTACTTGTGCTGTCGAAGGTGCTTTGGGAGAGTATCGGATTCTTGTGTAGAAGAGGGGCGGATTGTTTGCGTCAAAGTAACGTTAATGCGGTGGACCAGCAGAAGGCAACGATTCAAATTTTGAAGGTGGTGTGTGAGAGTGCCGAATTGATTGGCTTAAGCTTGAAGGGCCAATACAGAGTATGTTTGGAGAGCCACCGATATTGTTTTGGCTTTCCCATTGGAAGGCCATCAAATTGTATCGGATATGGTCTGCCGGATCGAATTTCAATGGTTCTGGATTGCAATGCTGGATATATTTGGAAAAAATAAGAAGGAATAGAGCTTGAGAAACATGAACATGAAATAGTCAGGCTCAGAAAAAAGGCTGGACTAATTTGTTTAGTAACTATGCATTTGCGTATTTATATATGGATTTTGAATTGAAAAAAAGAATTCGTCGATCGATTAACACCAAAATCGTTAAAATCGGTTGAAAGACGGCCGAGTTATTAGTCCATACTTCCTAACCACTTTTCGTGGCGGTCTCAAATTTGAAACTGCAAAATGACCCCCAATGTTCCGGAAAGACGTAATCCTACGTCAAAACATTTTGGATTGTTTTTGACACACAAATGAAACATTTGATTTGGATAATGGGTGAGGTAACATGATTGTTAGATTTGAAAATTGGAATTGGCTTGGCTGCAAATATTGAAATTAATATTAGATAAAACTCAACTTTTGGTTATAACTTACTTACTTACTTGTGGATCCTGTACACCTCCGGTGGTGCAAAGGGCCGACTTGAAAGATCTCCATCCTGAGCGTTGCCCGGCTATCGCTTTAACCTGTTGCCAGGTTGGATTTCGGTCAACTTCTTTTAATTCTTTATTGATGCTTCGCCGCCATGAGCCTCTGGGCAGCCTCTGCTGCGATGTCCCGCAGGGTTCCAGTTTAATGCTTGTTTACAGATTTCGTTACCGCCCCTACGAGGGGTGTGGCCGACCCACTTCCGATCCCGCATTTCTGTTGCTATAGGCCTCTGGTGACAACGACGATGGATGAACACCTGCAGCCGTTGAGTGCTCTCCACTATTTCCACTATGCACCATGTTTCGCTAGCGTACAACAGCACAGATTTCACGTTGAATTGAAAATTTGTATTTTGGTGCGTTTACTAATCTGCCTGATTTTCCAGATATTTCTTAAACTCGCAAAGGCAGCCCTTGCTTTCTTGATCCGTGCGCCTATGTCGATCTTGGTACCTCCGTCTGACGCCAATTGGCTACCAAGATATTGGAAGCTTTCAACATTCTCCACTGGTTGCCCGGCTACTGTGAAACTGGAAGGGGTCACCGTGTTTACATCCAACGATTTGGTTTTGTTGAGGTTGATGACTGAACCTGTCGTAGAGGAGCGCTCAGCAAGGTCGTTGAGCTTATCAGGTATCAGGTATCAGAACGTCGGCTCAGGAGGCACGTTCCCCTCAATTTGGGAGATTTGTGCCATCGCCTTCACTGGCCTTTCTCATCATTTACCCGACGGAAAAGGAAGTGAAAAGGGGAAAGGAAGAGGAAGTGAAGTTGGAAAGGAGAATGGAACCATTTATAGGAAAGCCAATTATGTAGACGCATTCAGCTAGGGACTAAAGAGAGGTGTCACAAAAACACAGAGGACGTAACAATGGACGAACGTCAAAGACGAAACACAGAGTGCACTGTAAAAACGCATAATGCGAATCCATATAGGTGACAATCACAAAGTACATTGTAAAAATCGCATAATGCGAATTCATATAGGTGGCAATTTGTTGAAAACTAAGTAAAACACATATTCATAACCCCACTCTTATTCAACCTCACGTTGAGATTGAACAAGAGTAGCCAAAGACGAACGTCAAGAACGAGACACACAGTACACTGTGAAAAACGCATAATGCGAATCCATAAAGGTAACATACACAAAGTACATTGTAAAAAAAACGCATAATGCGAATCCATATAGGTGACAATTTGTTGAAAAAAACTAAGTAAAAAAACCATTTTCATAACCCCACCCTTATTCAACCTCAAGGTGAGATTAAACATCAAAGACGAAACACAGATTACATTTTGAAAAACCGTATAATACGAATCCATATAGGTGACAAACACAAACTACATTGTAAAAAAACGCATAATGCGAATCCATATAGGTGAAAATTTGTTGAAAAACTAAGTAAAAAACATTCATAATCCCACCCTTATTCAAACTCAAGTTGAGATTAAACAAGAGTAGCTGAAGCCGAACGTCAAAGACGAAACACAGAGTACACTGTGAAAAAACGCATAATGCGAATCCATATAGGTAACATACACAAAGCACATTGTAAAAAACGCATAATGCGAATCCATATAGGTGACAATTTGTTGAAAACTAATTAAAACACATATTCATAAGCCTACTCTTATTTAACCTCACGATGAGGTTGAATAAGAGTAGCCGATTGTCTCGGAGAAGTAAAGAGTCAACTACGCCATATCTCCGGTTAGCGCAGCGAGGGCTAAAATACTGTGAAGGGGGCCCTGGTGCTTCACAGGCTCCGTTTGCGGTTAGGTTCTTATTAGACCCCCCTAACCATTCATTCGTAGGCACGGTAAGCATAAAGCCGCATCACACCGAGAATTAGGGGTCACCTGTATGGTGGACTTTTACCACTGGAACAGGCAATCCGTAATGTTATTCTTAGCCAGATAACCAGCTGCCGACACCACACGGCTATCTAGGCTGTTCGTGGAGAGAAATTGACATTGACTTTACGTCAACTCTCAATGTGGCCGAACAGCCGTTGCCCGGCTACTGTGAAACTGGAAGGGGTCACCGTGTTTACATCCAACGATTTGGTTTTGTTGAGGTTGATGACTGAACCTGTCGTAGAGGAGCGCTCGGCAAGGTCGTTGAGCTTATTCTGCATGTCAGAGCGCCGTTGAGCGAGGAGTGCAACGTCATCAGCCAATTCGAAGTCGTTTAGGTGCTCCATGGTTATAGGCTGCCATAGCAGCCCGCGGTTTGGTTCACGGTCAATCGCACCTACCAGAATCTCGTCGATTACGATGAGGAACAGTAACGGTGATAGAATACATCCTTGCCTCACATCAGCTACGACCCGGATAGGGTCGAACAAGACCCCATTGTGCAGCACTCTACACGAGAAGGTCTCGTACTGTGCCTCGATGAGGCCGATGATTTTCTCAGGAACCCCCTTGCGTCTCATGGCGCCCCACATATTCTCGTGATTGAGACGGTCGAAAGCTTTTTCGTAGTCAATGAATACCAAGTAAAGGGACTCTTTGAATTCGTTGACCTGCTCCAGAATGATGCGGAGCGTGACAATATGGTCCACACAGGATCTTCCGGCACGGAATCCGGCCTGCTGCCGCCGGAGAGTCGCATCGATCTTCTCCTGAATCCGGGCTAGGATAATTTTGCATAGAACTTTGAGAACGGTACACAGCAACATAATGCCTCGCCAGTTAGGGGCCTTTCACAAATTACGTAACGATTAAGGGGAGGGAGGGGGTCAAGCCGAACGTTACGATCTATACAAAAAGAATAAACCCTCCATACAAAAAGTGTTAAGAGGGGGAAGGTGGGGATCCAAAATCACCAAATTTAGCGTTATGTAATTTTAGAAAGAACCCTTATCGCATACAGTCAGGTTACCCCTTTTGGGTACCTTCACTAAGATACCTTGCATCCAGTCGACCGGGAATTTGCGGTGTCCCAGATATTACGAAATAAACGATGCAGTAGTTGAGCGGATGTCATGGGGTCAGCTTTGAGCATCTCGGCTCGGCTGATATGCGATCGACCCCTGGGGCTTTATTCGATTTCATGCTTTGGAGGGCCGTTGAATTTCTCTATTATAAATCATTCTATAAACAATATTGTACGGTGGGCGTTTTTCTTCGCAGTGATAATTACATTTCCAATACCTATTTCGGTATACGCCATCATGATGAGTGCACTACTACTGCTACTCTTTTTTATTACTTTTCCATTTCTGTTATTTAAGGACACTCCTCATGGAATCCAAGTTTCAAAGTGCTCGCGTTTTCGGGGGCACACCACTCGATACGGAGGCGGCGCACATCTGCCATTTTTGTTGAATTAGCTTTGCAGCGTCGAAGCATGCGGGAAATAATAAAAATGACAGTTATGCGTTGCTTCTGTATCGAGTGCTGTGCCCCCGAAAACGCTAGCACTTCGAAATTTGGATTTCGTAAGGAGTGACCTTAACGCGCAGAATTGTGAGCATTCCGATTGACAATAAAAGTATAGCGATCCATTTTTTGCGAGCATTCCACTTAAGCAGATGAAAAAACTTTTGCTAACTGTGTGGCAGCGAAGTAGCACTTGCCATTTACTATACAAAACAAATACTAAATTAGTTTGAAACCATCGAAGTAGGCTTAATGCGAAACATACCTGACGGTCACATTATTAGCAATCAAAGCAATCGGGAAATGTGTCGATAGCCACATGTCAGTGAACCATCAAATGGCATAAGGTGTTGGAAGTGCACGTTACTCCCGCTTGCCTACAGTCAGATCACACTGCACACTAACTATTCAATAGCACTTCATGCCTCTCACCATGCAGCATTGTTATCATTTCGATCCATATTTACACTAATTTTTGCTGGATCATACCTACATTTACCGTCAATTGTTTTTTTTCGATGTTTGAGGTCAACTTTCCCAAAGGAACCAATTTTTTAAACCTGCAATTTTTTGTTTAATTTTAATCCTAAAATCGAAAAAGTGCTGTTTTTTTCAAGGTTGACCTAAGATTTGTTCGATTGTGAACTAACATCAGGCAAAATCTTCAGGCTGGTCCACACGTGCAGTGCATTTTTTTTTATCTTCAGAATCGTTAGATGCAGAATTATGAACATCCCGACCCACAACAACACACTTAATCATACGGCCGTCACACCTACGCAAAATAATGATAATTTCGATCAACAACACGTTTCTACTTTAGGTCGTCTCACCTACGCAGATGAAGAATCTTTTGAACCCGCTTCAATGCCAATGCATGCGAGCATAACAGTTAATCGGAACCGATACATCAAATTCACCTACGAGGAGGAAAAGGAAGGTTAATTACTTTTCTTGGATATACTGGTTATCAAGGGAACAAATGCAACATTAGACTTCGAAATCTACAGGAAGACCACCAACACCATGAGAGTGATCCCATACACATTGAATCATTCGTATCAGCATAAAATGGCAGCATTTCATCACATGATCAACAGTATGCAGACGATCCGCCTGAGCGTAGGAGAAAAAAACCAAGGAGCTACAAGAATCAGAGGAACCTATGAAGTAACGAACTGACAACACTGACACCGATCGATGATCTGCTAAAGAGTTTATCGGTCCCCTATGATCAACACAGCTACGCCATCGACTGATGAAAGTCGACATCGATTTAGTATTCTCCAGCAGAAGCAATCAACTGAACACATTGTTGGGCTCCACAAAGGATAGAGTAGGAATGTTAAATAAGGCGGGGGTTTATAAAATTATTGTTCACAGTGTGATAAAGTATATGTAGGTACTTAGGTAGGCATTAAATTACGAATTTAGGTCTAAGGTAGCTGAACATGTATATTAGGAAAATCATTCAATTACGACAACATTAAGAAATGTCTCTTCTCCGTGGAAACTTGCTGAGAGTTTGGAAATCTACCGACAGGTACAAACGCGGTTGTGATCAAGTGATTCAAATAGGTTATGGGCCATTTTTTATAGAAGATTCAAGATTAATTTTTTTTGAAGTTTGTCAAGTTTTGGTAATATAATATTGCTCTCCAATCTATTTTTTTTTGTTGAATGAAGTTTATTAGACAGAAACACCAAATGTATATAAGATAATTAAGAATTGAGCCAATTTCCAGCATTTTCATAATAAATAATACTAATTCTTTAACTCACCACATGATCATTTTTTCTGTTCATCTACACCTTTTTTAATTCATAATTCGTTTGTTTTTGTAATTTTCAAATAATTTACAGTTTTGACGAATCAATCCATCCCAATTAGAGGAATATTTAAAACAGTTAAAATACATAAGAAAAAATCTCTATGCAGTGCTAAAATATGTGAACTAAAACAACTTTATCGTCATCAAATATTGATACGCAGCCCATTGCGCGTCTAGGTGAAACCGTTTGCCATCACCATCAGCAAGAATAACAATAAGGATCGAAACTCGGAAGGCAAACTCGGTGACGCAAGATTTTTCTCACGACGACGTTGCCCATTCCCATGTGAAATACAATCCATTTTCGCCCTGAAGAACGTGCCCGTTTAGTAGCTTTTCGTGTTCCAGTCAAATTTTGGAAAACTGGAGAAATTTGTACCTCCATTGTTCCATCCGCGCCTGCGAACTCGTTCGTTCTCACACAGACAGGGCGCTTACGCAGCTCATTAATTGGTCCTGCGAAGTCGTAAATATTTCCAAAAGCAATTCAATCAATTCCGGTCAATGAAGACATAACACAAATTTTCTCCGCGCTGCTTTCGAATTGGAAATTTTGTGCCCATGCAGTCGGCAGGGAGCGGAGATGACCCGCATGGGTCAAACCGGGTGAGGGCGAAAAAACAGATCATCTTTCACTCAAAAAGCAATAAAACAATTAAAAGTCCGACATCCTAGTTAGGACTGCGATGGCTTTCGCCAATTGGAGAAAGCTGAAGGCGGAAAAGTGCGAGAGTGCAATTATGGACCTACGGATACGCTCTGGGTGCGAGGGTGGCGTTGATGACCCACTTTTCCCATAGATAAATAAGCAGAGCGCGGAGGATGATCCCAACGAGGCGCATAATCTCTCATTTCATTTCGGACAAAAGGGTCGTTGAAACAATAAATTTGGATTGTTATTCGAACCGGTTTGGTGTTATTTCAACTGGCCCCTAGGCGAAAGGATGCTGGGATGTTATAAACTCATTGGAATTAGTTCAGGAGCATAAAGTCATACAACTGATCATACAAATGAAGGGCAATCAGTTGTTACTTAAAACAATACCTACTTAGGCTCAGCGGTACGACGTGTGAATATAAATTCCAAATGGTTGTAGGATTCGAATACCGATGGACATAGTCGCGGACAGAGACAATTTGACCCAGTGGTAAAGATGTGTTTAAACTACAAACATAAGGAATATTTATAAAGTATATGTTTTTAATTATGGCGAACAGCCTCACCATTTTGAGAGTGTTGTTTAGTACAAGTTTGAGCATCGGAATTTCAGAATTGACCGTTATGAACGCTTGTATCGCTTATTGAAGAAGTATTTTCAAAATATTACAGACTTTCACGTCGGTATCCACCCAATCCAAATATAAGATCAACTAATTTTGATAGAATTTCAACCAAGTTTACATAGCCATCTCGGCTTACCAGATTAATCCAATACCGATTTTTGGATATTATAATAATAATATTAATTTGATAGGATATCAGTTTTAACTGATTCTTTGATTTATTTTATTTTTATTTTATTCTGATTGATTGAGCACTCTAAAAGAACTGGCAATTTCAATTATATAATTGTAAGTACTCAAGCAAGATTAACAAGGACTAATAATATATTCATTTACTAATAACGCAACGCTTCCTTAATCTTCGTTTGTCATTGGTCCACATGCCCAATTATTACGCCACATTTCGCAAAAAAAAAACATAAATCCTCTCGCTGAGCAGCTTTCTTCGCTGCAATCATAAATGCAGCTGCCCTCACGGGTAGATATCTTCGCCAAACAAAGGACCACGTGGCTCACTCTTTCTCTTCCTCACCCACCAGAACGGCATCATCCCCTCGAAGGTACCAATCTCAAGGTGTTTGCGAAGGATTGCATCTCATCTTGGAAGTCGTCTCCTCGGCCAGGGCGTCCTCGCAACACCTTTTCGGCTACGGATTTGTTGCAATTGGGATTCCCCGCTGCAGCCGTCGTCCTCATCGTCGTCGCACTGGACGTCATCAGAACAACAATGCCACGAGAATCAGAGCAATTGCACTGGCAGCAGCTGCCGTCTTGAGGTTTTGTACCAACCTTCCGAATGCGCATAGAAAGGAAAATTAAATCTCGAACAAACTTGAACAACGAAACATTCATTTGGGAGTGGGGCAGAGTCAGGATGGCAAAAAATTGATCGTTTGACAAGAAGCAAAGGGACCTTTCTTTTCTATGGGTTGAGGTGAATCATGTTTTTTTTCTGTTCGATGCATTGGAAGATAGCAAAAAAAAACGGACGGATCATGAGCAACGAGCAGCACATAAAAAATATTAAATCTCTATACATTTCTAATTAGAGAGTTCAAAGGGAGACTATCGTTTGAGCTTCGTCATTTTTTGCAGTTGAATAGCAGTAGAAGAAAGCCGGATCGATCCACCTTGAGAATTTTGTTTTGTTTTGGGACACCTTTGCGTGGTGTGCTACGGAGTAAGATCTACCATGGTCACATTGTCAGCTACAGGCAAATCCTGACCCAACGAATATTTTCCCAAATACCCAACTTCGTGGTACTTATGAGGGTATTGCTGAGTCGGAGGCCTCTCGTTAGGTAAGTACTACACCAACATTTCTTTCTCCTTCCATGTTACAGTAAAGATGGGCGTGGCCAGGAGTAGTAATCCTCATGCTTTTGCGATTTTTATCCTTGTAACTGCCGGTTGCTCAGCGGGGAGCCTTCCTGAAACTCCCTGACTACAATGCACCTCAGGGTCGGCATGCTTAAAGGACTATTTCGTGACACAAGGAATGACCGCACTGAAGCATAGAAAAACTCACATTCTTTGGTTTCGTTCGCTACATTTATTCGGACTTTTCCGACTCACTTCCACACCGTCCCACCTTCTTAACCTACGCTAACCTTATTTTTCGATATCGATTATCTTATCCGCCAATCAGCGGCTAGTTCTTTCCACGCCACGGAATGGTTTCGGTGATATCCTGACTACCTATGCAAGCTCGAGGCAATAAGGGGGGGTGGCTTTCTTCCCGCCAATTAGCGGTTGACACTTCTTCTCGTAACAACTTGGTGATGGGATGCAATGGCGTCCTCTGCAGACTCATACACCATCCTAGAGCCTCTCCGAGTATGTTGACGGACTCGGTCGGACTCGATCTCCGGAACTGTCCCCAATGGAAAGAGAGGGGGGGTTCACCAACTTGGTTTGTACTCCCGAACGGCGGCGCACTCTACAGTCCCGGACTTCACTCGAACGCTTCGTCGGTCTCAGCAACGATTATCTACCTTTTTCCACCACCGTGTTACTCCCTTTCTCCTCTTCTCCCATTCCCCCCACCTGCCAAGCGTAGATCATCATGGCGTATTCCTTGCCATCCTGTTGCTACCAATATGGAGTCCGTAGCGAACTCTGGTGGTGGGATTTTAAAACCCATAAGGTAGCGAAGGCTGCGTACTACACAGTGGGTGGACAAAATACCAAAATACGGAGAAAACTGTACTACATATGCGGACACTACTTGTTCGGCTTAAACATTTCACGACGTAAAGTTCACAAAGTACCAAAAACACTCAACACTGGACTACGAACACTTACATCCTAGATTGCATTAGATTAGCATTAGCATTGTTACGGTGTAATTCTTAGGTTGAATACTAGTGATACTCATGTTTTACTTTTGAGATCTATATCTAGAATGCTATCAGAAATGAAGAAGGGGAATGGTCCTTGATTCCAGTCTACGACGAAAATAACAAAAGCATGAGAATTACTACTCCTGGCCACGCCCATCTTTACCGTAACTAGGAAGAAGAAGGAAGTGTTGATGTGGTACTTACTTAACGAGAGGCCACCGACTTAGTGACACTCTCTTAAAGTACCACGGAGTTGGATAATGAAGAAGGTATTCGTTAGGTCAGGATTTGCCTGTAGCTGGCAATGTAACCGTGGTAGATCTTACCCCGTAACACACCACGTAAAGGTGTCTACCCAGCGTTACGGGTAACCTTGTGTGTATGTGCGCAAAAGTTCGCAAAAAGTTATTTTTTTAGGCATTTACCCATAACTGGTTTGCTCGCAACAATTTGCAATCGACGCAGAATCCTGTCCCATTGTTTCTTATTGAAATATCGGACTTTGGGATCAAAAGTTATGGCCAAAATACATTTTTTTACGCTAAAAACGCATGGAAAAATCTTGCCAAATTTTCAGGCACTTACCGTGATGCATCGAAACCCGTACATTTAAGCACTTCAGTATATGTAAAAGTCTCTAGAAAATACAAATCGAATGCAAATCGAACGTTCGTCATTGATCTAAATGCACGAGGGCCTCTATTTTTTGTGTGTTCCACTGTATTGCATTAAAAGTAATGAAAAATATGATAAAATTACGAACAAAATCAACATCTCCTGAATCGAAATCCGTCCACCGTGGACGGACTTCGAATCATAGGATCATAATCCGTACAGCTATTTTCTAAAAAAATATTTAAATTAAAGCAGACCAATTGATCAAACTAACACTGTGAATAGCGCAATACGCACCTTGAGAAGCGATCCCTTTGTTATTTATGCTGCTGATCTTGTCCTATTAATTGCAATTTGCAATTTAAACACACTCACTTTCGGTACAATTGTGTCCAACACGCAAACAAAATGGCACCTGAAACTTCGCGTTTGCGGGTGCCGATTTGTTTTTTAATTATATTATTTTAATTTCAGAGCCTACTTTCCATTTCAATGGCCAGAAAGCTTTCTGTCAAGCATAAGATCAAGATAAGATAAATGATTCATACATTAATTCCCTCAAACCCCCTTTATTTTATTAATATCTCACGAAGTGGACGGATTTCGGTGCTGTACGGATTTCGGTTCCCCACGGTATCCTCGACCGATTTGCTCGCAACAAATTGCATTCGACGTAGAATATTGTCCCATTGTTTCCTATTGAAAATATTGCCATATCGGGCTATGGGAACAAAAGTTATGGCCAAAATACTATTTTCAAAAATACACATACAAAATCATTCATTGCTCATCCGATTTGCTAGCAACAAGTTGCGTTCGGCGAGAAATTTTATAATATATATAAACAAATATGAAAATAAGGACCTATCCACTTATTTTAGACTTTTCTTATATATTTCTTAAACCTTTTGAACGAACGAGAAAGGCACCATCACCGCTAGGTGGATTAATCCGGGTTTTTGTATAATGCTTTATAATAGCGTCTCTATTAGGATTGTCACATAATGTTGGAAATGGTAAATAAGCAATAGACAACAAACATACAGTGCACTGCAGTACAAAAGAATGATATTGATACATGGTGGCGGTGAAGAATATTGAAAAATATAAGTGTTTTCTTAATGACCTCCATGTTGAAAAGATGAAGATACATAATTGGAAATATTTGCATATTATTTTAACAAAATTGGAAGCAATTGACTGATACATTTTTAAACCTATTATAGCCCAATGCAAACGGTGTAGATGTCAATAAGAAATATAAATATTACTCAAACTCGGAAGTTTTCTCAGTCTGAAGAATTGGTACGGTGGTTTTCTAATTGCCTGACGTTTCGGTCGAAGATTGGTGAACTTTTCAAGGCTCGTATCCAGTTTTCGGCGAGCGGTTATGGTCATAATACAAATGTTATACAATTTGAACAAATTTTATTTAAAAAAGAAATTATTTCGTTTATGGAAAAGTGCAGGTTTGTTGATGGACTTCATGCCGTTTAATACATAACTCCACAATTCTAAAAGTATTGCTAGAATAATAAGCTTTTTTAAAGTCGAGTTAAGTACCAAACTCAATACGGGACCCATAGACTGATTTCTGACTTGTAAAATTGAATAAATAGGGGCAATGGTCAGATGGTCTGCGAAATCACACAGGTGTTGTCTGAACTTGCTGTTTTGGGAAGCTCTTGCAAAGATTCGGGATTACACAATTCCTGGACTGCCCGAAATGCACAGGTGAGGTAGGATTGGAAGAGCACAAAGTTTTTGTATGCTCAAGATTTGAAAATTTTCGAAATGCCATTCTGCTTGTTAGTGGCATAGATTTGACCCAGAACTAGAGGAGTGCGCCCGTTGGATATGGCGGAGTTTGTCAGAATTTTAGCCAGCGGAGGCGGCGTTTTTTTCCATTGCGTTTCTTTAAGATATTTTTGCTGTTGCTTTTTTTCGGGATATTTTCAAGACATTAATGGAAGAATTATTCGAACTTCGCCTGAAAAATCAGATGAACTGCTCCAGCCGCTTTCGGCCAAACTACATTTTCGGTCGAACTAGTTTCGACCTGATAACAGTTATCTTCGCTTAGCTTAGCTTGATTGACTGTGAACATCGCAGTTGTTAGTCGTGATTGACCGAGGAACAACAAATATGCATAGTAGACCTCTTTATGTTTTCAAAAAGTATCAAAAAATAAACCGGTCAGCCCAGAATCGCAATTATTATGCTAAAATAAGTCTCCTGTCAAATTTTCAGCTATTTCGAAAAAAAAAATACTGTTTCCCCCAAAAGTCGTTGTTCTACAAAATTCTTGAATTTATGACAAATGATTGCTAATTTATTATATTACTAGCAGACCCGACGAACTTTGTTTCGCCTAAAATTGATTAATTCTCTGCTTAGTTTCCGAGTTATGCAGAAATTTCTGTTTCATTTGTATGGGAGCCCCCCTTTCCAAAGAAGGGAGGGGTCTCGAACCATCTTAAGAACCTTCTCCGGCCCCAAAAACCTCTGCATAGAAATTTTCACGCCGATCGGTTCAGTAGTTTCGGAGTCTATAAGGTTCATTACGGGCAGCAGGGACTATGTCCAAGGGCTTGACGATCCCTCCCCAGGCCATCTGCGAGTTGTGGGGCTTGCCTAGGATGTGGTGGGGTTTGACAGTGGGCCCTGTTAAACCTCTATAAAAAGCTGCATGTATCCGCAAGTAGGCCCCACCAAAGCGACCGTGTGCCGCTCAAAGCGCACAAGCCCAAGTCCTGGTGTTAGGTGGGACGCTAAACAGCCCTGACACGACGGCCCTCCGACGAGACAGGAGGTTTGCGCTGGCCCAATAAGCCGCCTAGAAAACCAATCATTACGAACAATATAAGAGATAATGCGACTCGATATAATCGGCAAAGACCTAGGCGACGAATACAGGATCACGATTGGAAGCTTGGAACATGGAATTGCAAGTCGCTAGGTTTCGCAGGTTGCGACAGGATGATCTACGATGAATTACATCCCCGCAACTTCGACGTCGTGGCGCTGCAGGAGATTTGCTGGACAGGACAGAAAGTGTGGAAAAGCGGGCATCGAGCGGCTACCTTCTACCAAAGCTGTGGCACCACCAACGAGCTGGGAACCGGCTTCATAGTGCTGGGTAAGATGCGCCAACGCGTGATTGGGTGGCAGCCAATCAACGCAAGGATGTGCAAGCTGAGGATTAAAGGCCGTTTCTTCAACTATAGCATCATCAACGTGCACTGCCCACACGAAGGGAGACCCGACGACGAGAAAGAAGCGTTCTACGCACAGCTGGAGCAGACATACGATGGATGCCCACTGCGGGACGTCAAAATCGTCATCGGTGACATGAACGCACAGGTAGGAAGGGAGGAAATGTATAGACCGGTCATCGGACCGGATAGTCTGCACACCGTATCGAATGACAACGGCCAACGATGCATAAACTTCGCAGCCTCCCGCGGAATGGTAGTCCGAAGCACCTTCTTTCCCCACAAAAATATCCACAAGGCCACATGGAGATCACCTAACCAAGAAACGGAAAACCAAATCGACCACGTTCTAATCGACGGTAAATTCTTCTCCGACATCACGAACGTCCGCACTTACCGCAGTGCGAATATTGAATCCGACCACTACCTCGTTGCAGTATGCCTGCGCTCAAAACTCTCGACGGTGTACAACACGCGTCGAAGTCGGACGCCGCGGCTTAACATTGGGCGGCTACAAGATGGTAGACTAGCCCAAGAATACGCGCAGCAGCTGGAAGTGGTACTTCCAACGGAAGAGCAGCTAGGCGCAGCGTCTCTTGAAGATGGCTGGAGAGATATTCGATCCGCCATTGATAGCACCGCAACTGCTGCACTTGGCACGGTGCCTTCGGATCAAAGAAGCGACTGGTATGACGGCGAACGTGAGAAGTTAGTAGAAGAGAAGAATGCAGTATGGGCATTTCTGCAACACCGCATGAGGGCGAACGAGACACGATATAAACAGACGCGGAACAGACAAAACTCGATTTTCCGGAGGAAAAAGCGCCAGCAGGAAGATCGAGACCATGAAGAGACGGAGCAACTGTACCGCGCTAATAACACACGAAAGTTCTATGAGAAGTTAAACCGTTCACGTAAGGGCCACGTGCCACAGCCTGATATGTGTAAGGACATAAACGGGAACCTTCTTACGAACGAGCGTGAGGTGATCCAAAGGTGGCGGCAGC
The DNA here is from genome assembly GCF_024139115.2 of Armigeres subalbatus. NCBI lineage: Eukaryota > Metazoa > Arthropoda > Insecta > Diptera > Culicidae > Armigeres > Armigeres subalbatus. The sequence continues at coordinate 375,717,492 of NC_085141.1, read as the reverse complement.
ACTACGAAGAACACCTGAATGGCGATGTGGCAGACGAAGATGGCGGTATGGTGATGGACCTGGGAGAACGCGCGCAGGACATAATTCTACCGGCTCCGGATCTCCAGGAAATCCAGGAGGAGATTGGCCGGCTGAAGAACAACAAAGCCCCTGGGGTTGACCAACTACCAGGAGAGCTATTTAAACACGGTGATGAGGCACTGGCTAGAGCGCTGCACTGGGTCATTACCAAGATTTGGGAGGAGGAAGTTTTGCCGCAGGAGTGGATGGAAGGTGTCGTGTGTCCCATCTACAAAAAAGGGCGATAAGCTGGATTGTAGCAACTACCGCGCAATCACATTGCTGAACGCCGCCTACAAGGTACTCTCCCAAATTTTATGCCGTCGACTAGCACCAACTGCAAGGGAGTTCGTGGGGCAGTACCAGGCGGGTTTTATGGGCGAACGCTCCACCACGGACCTGGTGTTCGCCATTCGCCAAGTACTGCAGAAATGCCGCGAATACAACGTGCCCACACATCATCTATTCATCGACTTCAAAGCCGCATATGATACAATCGATCGGGACCAGCTATGGCAGCTAATGCACGAACACGGTTTTCCGGATAAACTGACACGGTTGATCAAAGCGACGATGGATCGGGTGATGTGTGTAGTTCGAGTTTCAGGGGCATTCTCGAGTCCCTTCGAAACCCGCAGAGGGTTACGGCAAGGTGATGGTCTTTCGTGTTTGCTATTCAACATCGCTTTGGAAGGGTAATACGAAGAGCAGGGATTAACACGAGTGGTACAATTTTCAATAAGTCCGTCCAGCTATTTGGTTTCGCCGACGACATAGATATTATGGCACGTAACTTTGAGAAGATGGAGGAAGCCTACATCAGACTGAAGAGGGAAGCTAAGCGGATCGGACTAGTTATCAACACGTCGAAGACGAAGTACATGATAGGAAGAGGTTCAAGAGAAGACAATGTGAGCCACCCACCGCGAGTTTGCATCGGTGGTGACGAAATCGAGGTGGTAGAAGAATTTGTGTACTTGGGCTCACTGGTGACTGCCGAAAATGACACCAGCAGAGAAATTCGGAGACGCATAGTGGCTGGAAATCGTACGTACTTTGGACTCCGCAAGACGCTCCGATCGAATAGAGTTCGCCGCCGTACCAAACTGACAATCTACAAAATGCTTATTAGACCGGTAGTTCTACGGACACGAGACCTGGACGATGCTCGTGGAGGACCAACACGCACTGGAAGTTTTCGAAAGGAAAGTGCTGCGTACCATCTATGGTGGGGTGCAGATGGCGGACGGTACGTGGAGGAGGCGAATGAACCACGAATTGCATCAGCTGTTGGGAGAACCATCCATCGTTCACACCGCGAAAATCGGACGACTGCGATGGGCCGGGCACGTAGCCAGAATGTCGGACAGTAACCCGGTGAAAATGGTTCTCGACAACGATCCGACGGGCACAAGAAGGCGAGGTGCGCAGCGGGCAAGGTGGATCGATCAGGTGGAAGATGACTTGCGGACCCTCCGTAGACTGCGTGGTTGGCGACGTGTAGCCATGGACCGAGCCGAATGGAGAAGACTCTTATATACCGCACAGGCCACTTCGGCCTTAGTCTGATTAAATAATAATAAGGTTCAGACAGACAGAAATTCATTTTTATGTATATAGAAGAAGAAGAAGAAGAAGATTATTCCTCTTTTTTTCCTAAAAATTTGAGTAATATAATTGCCAATGTGCGATTTACCGTTAAATTCTTAAAAATCAGAAGCTGAACATTTGTCATAAATTTACACGCTGAGATTTCTTCAAACAAATTGTTAAAACAAAGAAGTTTTCGACGTTTATATCTCTTGTTAGATTTTTCCCAAAATTGAAAATAGTTCAAAAACACTAAATCGACTTGAGCCACCTCGAAATTTTATCCGAATTAGGTGAAAATTTGACAGGAGACTTATTTTAGCATAAGAATTGTGATTCTGGGCTGACCGGTTGAATTTTTGATACTTTTTGAAAACATGAAGAGGTCTAATGCACAGCTTACTAATTGAATAGTCTTCTTGAAAGTAGAAAGCTATTCTCAATGTACATGCTTCGGAGTTTCTCCAAATCAAGACCAATAACGATGCTGCGGCCATGTCCGCACTGTCAATGAGGATAAGAAGAGGAATATTAGTACGACACTTATCGTTAAAAGCGACCTAGGAATCCTCTGCATCTCCATGAGCGCACTGGGAAGGAATAGTATGTTTGTTGGGAAGGAAATCTGTTGGAAATCGCCTTGGTAAGTGACTTATTGTTTCTTTTAAACAACGCCATATTCATGATGATACGAAGACCAAAACGCAATGTATGTCTAACGTATTTCACAGATTCGGTGTCTTAACCATTTCGCGACGACTAAAAAACACGCACTGTACTTGCTCGATGGCTACTGCAAAGTATGGAAAATTGCGCTTGTGTCGACCGGAGCAAAGCACAGTACAGCTCATGAGCCATTGAACACAAAATAGTTATGAAAACACATATGTGAATATGTACGTTATGTGGAAGATATTGATTTGGAAAATGTATTGGAGGTAACCACTTTCCCTTCGATGGGATTCGAACCCATGACCCTACAGTACGCCCCGGAAATAGGCAATTACCTTTGATTGAACTGAATTTGAGTTGCGTGCTCTTGCCTACGCAATGCGGTCGAGTCTGGGCTTGACGACCGACTGGCAAATAGCTTACACAACCTCACTTGATCAGTACAGTTGCTGATGAAGAATGTGTATAGCCACCAGACATTCTAAATACTCACGCTCCTCTTATGTGGACGTGTACTATACACATGTGGAAGTGTTGGCTTGAGAAATGGATTGCGAGTGATTTGACTATGCGTCCAATTTGGGAATCTCGAGCTCGTTCAGTAGCCGCTAGGTTGCGAAGGCCGACGGAGGTCCTTCGTAGCTTAGTTGGTTAAAACACCAGTCTAGCGTACTGTAGGAAAGTGGTTACCTGCAATACATTTTCCAAATCAATATCTTCCACATAACGTACATATTCACATATGAGTTTTCATAACATTGTAAATTAACGTCCAAGTCGGGTGGTTTAATCCCCGGAAATAGGCAATAACCTTTGATTGAACAAAATAGTTATTTTTTCATTTTCGCGACGACTTAAACTCGCACTGTACTTACTTTCTCGAAGGCAACTCATTTAGGACCTGATAACACTTTCAGATAAACGTTCTGTTCAGCTCAGCTAAATGGAATTTGGCTAGATGTCTTTTGGTTTAAAGGCCAATATTGACTTAAAATATTGAGAAGTTACGGAATTTTGTTCTATGATCATTTGACAAACAGGCCATTTTGCAAACGAGTGGCCATTTTCGACCATATTATCCGTTCAGTAATTGACATTTGGCCGTATGCTAGATGACACGTTGGGCTAAATGGTTAAACAGCATTTTCCGCTTAATGACTTCTTCGGCCAAACGATCGTTTCGGCCAGACGACCTGTTAGGGCAAATGGCTTTTCGGACACATTACCAGTTCGGCCATCTGTCGCTTCCGGTCAATGGAATTTCCCAAGAATTTCTTATTTACAATATAAAGAATTTCCTGTACAAATCCAAAGAAATTCTTCAAAAATTCCGAGCAATTTTCCATTGAAAACAAAAGGTTTTTGTTGTTGAAATCTTCATTTTGAACAATCTTCCGTGAAAACTTTAAAGAATTATCCGTGGAAATTCCGGAGAAATCCAAAGAGCTCCTCTTGGTAATTCCAGGGAATTCTTGAAACTTCAAAGTAGTTCCCGTGGAAAAATTCAAAGAATTTTTTGGAAAGTTGATCAGATTTTTCCAACGAAGTTAAAAATAATTTCCCGTTAATGTTTTGAAAATATCCAGAATGATCAATTCAGCCAAACAACATCAATGTCCAACCAAACAATATCAACCAAACGTGGCTTTAGGTCAAACAACTTTTAGCCTTGTGGTCTTCGGCCAAATAGCTTTCTGCCGAACGACTCTTTGCCGTTCAAAAATTCAATTTTAACGTGAAACTCTTCAACTGTCTAAGACGAGTTTAGTACATTCCATTACTCGTACTTGACTCGACTTACAAGACACTGAAGACGGCCTCACAGTTGAGGTCGAAATACATATCTGTAAAGATAACAAAACGTGGTGGAATGAAATGGAAAGTACTAACCTCGTCTTAGACACGTGGCCTTATAACGTGGGCCTTATAAAATTCCGAATTCAAGCTACGGTAAGTATTACTAGCACGTTGGAAACGGAGTTCGCTCTTGAGAGACCGTTGCGCACGATGGTTTCGCTGACTGGCATTTCTTCCCTTTTCTATTTTCTTAGTTACGAGGTACTCCAAGCAGGTGACTTTGTGCGCCGTTGAGCAGGAACATTTGTTTGCAACCATTGTTGAACGATGAAACAGAGTTTACTCGCCATTTCATTAACATTCTGACTCGCATTTAAACAGTCCCAATCAACATTTTGAAGATCACCGCAGAGCAACTCATAATCTACCTTGTCAAAATCCAGACCTGGCTTATCGTTTGAACCAAAATGATTACACAGCTAGGTGTTTCAATCTGCCCAGTTTATGGACAAGAAGAAGGCGGGGGTGAAAAATTCATTTTCAGTGCAAAACATAAACAAACCGGCTGGCTCTTCCATACTAAAATCCAAGATGGCTGATCGTAAATTTGGCAGATTGGAACACCTAGTGGTGTATTCATCTTGGTCTGAACCTGTCTGAACCATGCGAGTAACCAGTCGGAAGATCACGTCGCGCTGGGAAAGATATTTTGGAGGATGATGCGTATCCACAGGCAACAAAGCAATCACAGCAGAGTTGAAATTTGATTTATAATTATCAGCTCCGTTATAAGCTCACGAATGGAGGCTACATGTTCGTCAAAGAGTTCCACATTGTGGCTACGATCAGGAATATAGACGGCACCAACCAGCAGATGACGACACCCAATGGTGATATCGGCAAACATTTGCTCAAGTCTTTCACCAAAACTTGTACGGACTTGCACACAGGAATAACGATGATTAACCATGCCTTCACCATGGCGAGGTGTTGATGGTGTCAAAACTTGAAGGAGTTCTTCGAAGTACTCGAGCCACCGATTCAGACATGTCGCGTCTTTCACTTGGCATTCATTCGTCATGAGATATCGTTGTGGAGATATGGTGGAGGAGGTTGTTGTGGCTTTCGATCCATCGTCGGTCGGGGAGTCCTCCCACTTACACTTGTTCCATCTACAGCAGCGATCAATATACTTCTCTAGAGCTGCATGCAGTTGACGGAACTAGTATTTGCCTACACTTGCCTGCTCTAGCTACCTGCCCTACACTATGGAGATAAAAATAGATCCGGAAATGGATCAGCGGGAAATTGAGCCGGAGCCTTCTGGGTGTCCTAAATAAACGCAGAGTTGATTACGAGCTACGTTGACTAACAACAATAACTGATTGCATACAGCCGAGAGGGGAAGCTTGGGCAGCCAATCACCAAAGGCCGACTAGTAGATCTACCTGTGGAGATATTGTTCGTTGAAGAACTTCAAACCCGGGCAATGGATTTTCCGAAAGGTGGAAGCTTAGAAGAGCAGTGCACGGAAAACTTTCATTGCAACCAGCAAGCTGCGCACTCAGCGAAAAGAATGAATTATTGATGCAACCTGAAGGAAGATTGAGAAACGTACACGTAAAAAAAATAACCTTATATGTTATGGCAAAAAACCATTCGAAAATACTTATACTGTTCATTATGCCACCTAATGAATGATCCCATATCAAACAGCTAATAACATTCATAAGTTAATGAAAAGTATAAGTTTCCGAATGTATGTGACTAATGCGATGTTTAAGTTTTTTCTTATACATGTCATTAAGCGCCTGCTTTGGCAAAAAAGTATTAGAAATATTAATAATAAACAACATTAATTTTTTTCACGTGTAGAGAACCAAAGGTTACGATAGAACGGGAAGAACCAAAAAGTAGTAAAATACGAGTTCCATCAGTGATATGTGCCAGTGCAGTGGGAGACGCGACACATCAGTACAAAACCATGAGGTTGAAGGCTTTCAATATCGTGGCGATCAATATCAATATCGGAATTAGGATCGGCATAAGAGCACGAGTCAGTGAGAAGTGAGAAATTAGATGTGAGAAGTGAAAATTGAGAAGTGTAACATTCGAATAAAGAAACGTAAAGTGAGAAGTAGGAAGTGAGAACGAAGAACTGAGAACAGAGAATTGAAGACTAAGAACTGAGAGCTGGGAACTGAGATTTGAGTACTGGAGCTGAGGACTGAGATCTGGAACTGAGATTTTGAACTGAGAACTGCGAAGTAGAACCGAAAATGAAAGCTGAGAACTGCAACTGAAAAGAATTGAGAACTGAAAACTGGAGTTCAGAACTGAGCACTGAGATCTGAACCCCAAGAAATGAGAAATAAGAAGTGGAAAGTGATTTATGAGAAGTTGGGACCACGAAACGAGAAATGAGAATTGAGAAGTGAGAGATGGTATGTGAAGTAGGTGAAGCGAGAAATAAGAAATGAGTTTTGAAAAGTGAGAATTTAATACTCATTCATTCTTTCTTTATTTTCATTCTTCTTCCTCTTCTTCCATTCTTCATTCATCCACCCTCTTTCCCTCTTCATTCTGTTTTACTTCTTTATTTCTTCCTCATTCTTCCTTAATCTATCTACATCACTCCTCTTCCTTCTTATATTTTCCTTTTTCTTTTTCACTTCTTCTTTATTATTTCTTCTTCCTTCCTTTTCCTTTTTCCTTTTTCCTTTTTGCTTCTTCCATCTTCCTTCTTCCCTGTTTATTTCTTGCATCTTGATTGTTCTATCTTCCTTCTTCCTTCCTTCTCGATATTTCTTCTTTTCCCTTTCTCTCTTCTTCCTTCTTGTTTCTTTTATCTTCATTTTCTTCCCTTTTTCTGCTTTTTTATTTGCTTTTTTATTCCTTCTGCATTCTTTCTTATTCCTTATTCCTTTTCTTCTTTCTTCTTTCCTTCTTTTATCTTCTTTCTTTTTTTCTTCTTTCTTACTTCTTCATTCCTCCATCTTTCAGCTTACATAGCCCTTGTTCTTCCTTCTTCTTTCTTTCTTCTTTCTTGTTCATTCTTCACTCTCACCTCTCTCTCCGCATTTTTTACTACTCGTTTCTCACTTATCACATCTCACTTCCCACCAATCACTTTACAATAATAATTTCTTATTTCTCTTTTGATACTTCTTATTTCATACTTCCCAATACACATTTTTTATTTCTCACTATTCACTGCTTACATCAAACATCTCATTTCTCGCTTCTCACTCCTAATTTTCACTACACACTTCTCACTTCTACTTTTTCATGACTCACTAGTTACTTTTCACTTCGAATATCTCACTTCTCACCTCGTACACTTAATAAAACAACATATTTCAATTCAATACAAAATTTTCAAAACGACTTATCTGCTTTTGTAAACAAAGATTAAATCGTCGATTTGACGAATCTTATAGCACTCCCACACAAAACCAACACCATAAACACGTAGGTGACGTTTATCACTATTTCATTTTTATATTATATGCAGATATACTGAAAATAATATATAAAATTGTATGCTCATATCGAATTACGCACGTTTGTAAGACTTCTCCGCTTTGTTTTCAATTGAGGGGGTCAAACACAAAGGGGTTTAAGTGACAAAAAGTTAGTTTTGAGAAAAACGGATGCAAAGTTTTTCAGTATTTTTTTGCTCCATACAAATTGTATGAAAGCTCAAAACATTACTAATTTTCTGTGAATTTTTACATTTTTTCTTAACAACGTACAAACTATATCAACATATTGCCGCAAAGTTTAAGATCCAAAACATTTTTTGCTGTAGTCAACTCAATTTTGACCAAAATGTCACTTACACCCCTCTGCTTCTAACCCCCTCAATTAGACTCTTGCTTTCGCTGTGAACATTTAGCCTTTCTGCACACAATAATCTCGTACGAGAAATGCAAAAATAAAAAACTTTGGGTAATGTACAACATCTCATAACTAACCCAAGAATTAGATCAACCGTAAACGGGAAGGTGCTCATTCGTCTCCGGCTGTGGATAAGAAAAAATCAAAATCACAACACACGCACCTGGATCTGGATGTGTCTCCTTTGGAAGTCCTGCCACCGCCGAGCGGTGGTCCCCTTCTCCTTGATAATATTTTTATTTGCTTTCGATTTTACCCATCCTTACCGGGCGTCCCGTGAAAGTTATGCACCATTTATGAACCTTTTCTTCCCAGTCGGGCCGTTTGCAGGATCATGCTCGTTTTGACGTTTGGAAGTTACGACAACCGTCCATGTGCGCATACAAGGCTGCGCAACGGATCAACGGAAAGTCTTGCTGCTGGGAGTTGGGAAATTTATGAACACTCGGGCAGCGCGCAACTCGGAAGTGCAGGGTGGAAAGTTTAAAGCGACACCACCCCTCGCCGCCGGGGAGGTTCGTGATGGCCGTGCCATGCATCTACCGGCTGGGACTGTTCGGTGGAATTAATTTTCTTCCTTGAGAGTGGGGTGCGCCAATCGCAAGGACAGGACATGTGATTTTGGGTGAACGATTTCTTTTCCGAGCTTGGGAATCTAGTTTGGATGATATACTTCAAATTGCTTCCGATATGTGATTTTATTTTTTTCCTTTTAATTAAAAGGAAAGCTTGTTAAATAACAAGGGGAGAATGGTGAAGAGACGGAAGGCTGATATTTTTACAGAATAGTGTGAGGTGATCAGGAAGCTATTCAACAGTTGATGAGAAAATTTCAAACTCATAAATTTAAGCATATCAACGTGATTTTGAAAATAATTGGACAATATTGCAGATTTTACCTACATTTGTAACGCAACTGATTTATAAACTGTCGAATTGGTTGAGTAAAAATCCTATGGTTAGCAAGTTTCTGGATTGACTGGTCTAATGTTCATTAAGAAGCATTTGCACAGTTTTTGAGGTTGACTTTGAGGTTTTTAAGCCAAGTTACTATTTTTGTATTTTTATTGATGAGATTAACACCATGATATTTTTATGACCAAGAAATTCGAGAAATTTTTTATACCTGCCGGTTAACAAACTTAGCCACCTTTAGCATCTTATCACACGGCTATGGACACTGAACCGAGCGGTTAGTTACTGAAAATAGTCATCACTTTTGGAAATAGAATACAAGCACAATTCACTTTTGACTTGGCAACTCCAAGTTACTGGCGGAGACAGAGGTGGGGAACCACACAATGCAATCACACTCTTGTTCTCAAAGGCCAATGTTCTTGCGCACAGTGGTACCCCACCAAATAACAATAGTTGTTGCCGTTAGTACTCCAAGTCCATAACACGACATCCTCTTTATTCACGCTAAAACGCTATTTATAACTACTTGCAATTGCAAAAACTTTTCTCTCGCCTTCAACTACGATGCATACTAACGGAAGATGTTCGGTTGTGGGCACCCCATACGAATCTTTTGTCAGATAACTGATGCTATCATTCTGACAACCGTCATTTGTTTGCTGTAGTAACATGATGTTTTGATTTGAAATCATGGATCAAAATATAGTTTTCAGATGTATGGATCATAATATTATTGTATGAATCTCCCGAACTATTTTATGGATTTATGGTAGCGTTTTATGGAACATTCAGATGTTATTTACGGATCGTTTTTCATTGTTTATGGATTTTTTTGAACGGTGCATAGTAAGAGCTACTTTTTTTTACCTTTTTCAACGTATCATAAATTAAATCCATTTTTAAATCCAGTTAAAGCCAGTTCGCGAGTAGATTTTGCACCCTTTTTCTACTTAATTAGTACTTTATACCAGGTGGTTAATATGGTTAGAAAGTTGTTTACTTTAGGAGAAAATGGACTTTTTCGATAAAAAATGATCGTTTTTCCAAAGGGAATATTTTTCACCAACAGATCTAAGATAAAAAACTAAACCCGCTAGGCTATCAAGAAACTAAAGAGCTTTCCTCTCATATATAATTCAGAAGCGCCAACTCAAGAATTTCTAAGAAAATCGCAATTTTCTGCAACACTGTTTATTCAAAAGAAAGTTCGCACAAATTTCGACCTTACATCAGTATAAGTAATTTATATTAATTTTATAGTATTTTCCGATCTGGTGAAAACTGTCCAAACTTTTTTGTCTAAGTAGAAATTAAAAAACAGGATTTTCCATTAGGGGAGTGTAGGGTAAAATAGTCCGTTAAAAATAAATGTAAAAAAATACATCATTTCTTTTTATGTGAGTTCTAGCGGAAAATACATAAGTTTAGAACTATTTTTTCTACCTTTGAATTCATCTATATTTTTTGTCTCAATAGATATTTATATATATATCCTTCGCTGATCTATATTAGATAGTAAACTATTTGCAGAACAATTTTCTACAGAAGTAAAATAGGACCAAAATAAATGCCTTAAACATAAGCACGTCTTTGCACACTGAAACAAAAATGAAGTGATTTGACGAAAGTGCTTGTTGATATTTTTTTCATAAGCTACAGTTACTGTGGGTACCGGTACTGATGTTGCTTCTAAATGTCAAAAATATATATATATATATATCTAAAATGTCAAAAGTATATATGTATAAAAACATGACGTATTTCCTTTCTAACTTGAAAACCTATTGAAACTTGTTTCAGTGCGCCGACTTAAGAACAATCAATCAAATTATAAGTTTCTGCACACTGCACTGTTTGTTTCCAAGCCAGTTTGTGAGAATCGCGACTCCATTTTTATCGATGTTTCAGCATCTGGCTTTATTTCTATATGTAGATGAAACTATTTGGTAAAATATTAGGATGGGGAGAGATGGGTAAAATAGATCTCCAAATATAAATAATGTAATGAAACCAGATGATCGTAACTAGAAGTACTACAATAAGAGATCGGCGAAGAGGCCATCTTGTTTTCAATCGAACCGTCAAAAGCGGTTCCAATTCGACTTGTTTACATTTTGTATCCACAAGAAGCAAGCAAAAAGTTCAAGTGCTGCCAGTCTTATTTTTACGATATCATGCATTTTCATACGTTGCCATTTCGACAGTTTTTCACTCCGCCGGTCTCTGGTTATAGGGTTGCTAAACGTAACCACACTTCTTAGATTTGATTATTCCAATCCAACTGGCAATTGTTGAACTAAATATAACACTGAAGTTCGAAATCGCTTCGAAATTCTTTCAAGCGTAGTATTTTCATGGTTTTTTATCTGTCAACAATCATAAATACTTCACAATATCTCAATCTCAAAAAATAACGTCAACTGTTCATCTAGTCATGTTATAATATTCCGGCAGAGATCATAAACTTAGCGCCGTCTTAAACTCCCGTTCAAAAATAATGTCCCACCAAAATATATTCCCACCAGTTCCTCCATATATGGGTTTTGGTACTTGGTTTTGGTACAACACGGTAGTCTATTCCTCAGTGAAAAAAGCAATAGATAGATTTCTCAAAAAGTATTGCAAGCTGTTACTACCCAAGCACTACTTCTTAGTAAACCACACCTTGGATGGTTGGTTGGAAATATGTTCATATAAGGTTAGAAAAGATTTTAAGAGAAAAAGGCTGGCATTCAATGCATCCGTTTTACACATCAACTACACAGTCTTGTTAAGGTACTCAACCACTTTCAGGTGGTGTAAATTAAGCCGAGAATAAAACAGTTTTGCTTGGTAATTTTTTAATTAATTGATTAATTATACAATACAATTTATATAGTTCATCTATGAGTGTTGAAACGTGTATCCTAAAATTTGAAGTATTTACATGAGGGATGTGCTTCAAAATCATCAGAAAATAGTATACTCTATCCTATTCAATAGTATACACATTACATGGTTACGCTCTCCATGTAAAAAAATTCAGCTCGTGTAGAAAAAAAAAAATTGTTTCCCGTATCATGCAAAATGAATGCAATTTTGTTAAACTTTGGAGTGTTTTTCACACAGTTGTGTAAACATAGAATCGAGGGTATTCCATTACCTATGAGATAAAATTGGCCAACCCATGAAAATATATACACCCGATTAGAACTGGTATAGTCCATTCAATCAAACATTTTGTTTAGATTGTATCTCTGTAATATTAGCTAGCAGTTTGAAGGTTAGTGATTCAAAATGTATGAATGGTACACGGTTTGACGTTTTTGCACAATAAACTGATGGCTTGCAGAATTTGGTTTAAATTAATATGATGGAGGATGAAAGAGAGTTCGACATAGTTGTTTCATAAGGGCCGAAGTCGCAAATGTAAACAAATCGAGTTTATGACATAGATCGAACCTCCTGGAAATGTACTATATGTAGCATATTAAAAATAGTACAAAATGTTGTGTTTTTGCTGTAAAAACAGAAAATTACAAAAGGGCGATATTACATTTCTGTTGGCATTTTTTTCTTGGTGCGATTGCGCCCCGTTCTCTCCATGGCAGCAAAGAGGCTAAACTGTGCTTCATTTTTGCATTATGACACTTCGCTCTTGCACCAAAAACACATGTGAGCAAAAGGGCTAAACGGTACTTTGAAAACACAACGGGCCCCATAAAACATCCTACCGACTTTTCCCCCGATTTAGTCGGTTTTCGTCGGTTGGATCGGCCTACTTTGTAACCGACTAATCGGTTGTTTGTTGCACAGACGCTTATGGGAGCTTTACAGGGGCGTTTAGCGATTAAACAATACATTAAATCGGTCAACCAAATCAACGGATTTAAAGCAATTTAGTTGGCATATTACTCGGTTAATGTAATTTAGCACGAAAAAGCAATTAAACCGACGAAATCGAACGATCAAGTTCTAGAGAATCGCAAGATTAGTCAACTAATTCAATTAAATAATAAAATATAGCCGACGAAATCGGTTGATTAATCAACTGATTCACATTAATAATAAAATATAGCAGACTAAATCGGATGATGAAAAGAAAGTTAATTGGTCGATTAGTTATTATATTCTAATAAATAGTAGACGTTTCCCGATGAAATCGGTTGTTTTTGATCTACTAAATTAAGTAATAAAACGAATGATTAAAACGGAAAACAAACACAACCCGATGAAATAGGGTGATATATTTTTATTAAATAGATCGATTTTGAATGACTGCACCGCTGGTCGAGTGGTACTGCAGGGCAGGAGCTGTCTAACTTTCCAGAAAAATGTGCCAGAACTCAGAACAGTGGAGAGCGGTCCTAAGAGCGTCGTCCAGAATAGCCGACATCCTACAACGAAGTTGGCGAATAGAGCAGCAGCAGGCAGCCTTTACGGATAGCGGATCATGAGTACTCCGCCGCGGAAGTCGAGAATATATATGTCTATAATGAATGGGAACGCCAGCGCCAGCTACCGCGCGTAGCCTCAGAACATGACGAAATAGCCGGTTTCGGAGGAGTTCCCTCTTTCGGGGAACTTCTCGTTGGAATAGGTTAGATCCGCCGAAGGGGACTATTCGAGTCGTTCGCGATCACGACCGGGGCGGGACCTAAATGGCTCAACGATTAAGGTGAGAGCTGAAAGGCTCAAGGCAATCAAAACTCGGTTATCGGAGTAGGCTAGGCCCACCGCCGGGGACCAGCTGAGTAGATCGTGGCGTGCGAATACACCGGCTCCGGGTCGTCGGGGCACGTTCCATTGAACCGGAAGGTATCTCCACCCGGAATCCTTGGTGACCTCGGCACTCGTCCGGTCACCCGTTGAGACGGGTCTTCTTCCAGCCTTCCACGGATGCGGGTCGTCGGGGGAGCTTCCGCCACCGGGGGACTCCCCGTCGGAGTAGCTCTGAATAGCTTGCGAGTACGTTTTTGTTCACGCCTGTGTTCGCGTACAACGAAAAACAAACGCAAATAAGAAAAGTAGATTTATTAGGTAATACAAACATTAAAAACTATAATACACACGACAATTCACAATATTATTTTTGAAGAAAACATTAAACTTTAACTTACAGAGAGTATACAGAAAACTGGTCATGACCAGAGTGGAAAATAATCGACAATTTTTGGTGAAGTTTACATTTCTTCATTTGTCAGTTCACTTCCCGACACATTCATAGTCGGCTCTGGACTGTCAATATTCGGTTAAATATTTATGCACATTATATAAATTGATAAAATTATCTGAAATCTGAACACGTTTCAAAGTAATTTATCACATATATCTGAATCTGATTTTCGTCCGTGAGGCACTTTCAACGGTAAACATCAACATATACAATGCTAATTATATTTTTTTCTGCACATGGAAAGCATACTCAATGACAGTCGAATGAATGAATTGGTGGAGTAGTGGTCTGACTATGTCATTCTATGTTTTGAATATTCATGCGATGTTTGTCAAAATTAGGACTGAAGTTGCTTCATGAAGATGAATATTTTAGGCTCTGGTCATGACTAGTCCATTTTTTTAGTCCTTTATCAACATATTGATTCTAAGCATATGCGGTATTTCGAAAAATTTCGTTTCAGGTGGTTCGAAACGAAATTCCGCGGAATTTCGCGGAATTTGAGCATGGCGAAATCTGATTTTTTCATTTCGTTTCGTTTCGTAAAATTACAAAAATTTCGCTAGAAAAAACCAGCTTCTAACGAAATTTAACGGAATTTCGCGGAATTTCAAAACAAGTTTTAACTTAAACCATACTTTATATTATCAAAAATTTTGGCTGCGCCGCTGAACTAAACCATAAAACTATTTTCAAAACTTTAGTTATACATTTTTTTCTATTAACGCTCACTTCTTCTTCTTCAATGGTTCTACATCCCAACTGGAACTTGATCTGCTTTTCAACTTAGTATTCTATTAGTACTTCCTCAGTTATTAATTGAAAACTTTTCTATGTCCACCATTGCATGAGTAGGTATCTTGTTTTTTTCTTCCTAAGCAATGGAGGGGGAATCTGCTCAACAGACATCCTGGGTTGGACGTCCAGGGAGTGCGGGGTTAGGGACCATCAGCAAACGAGAGAGGCAGGACTACATCCCCGACCCGCTAAACCGTTTCCATTGCCGCCAAGCCCATCGTCCCTTCGGTACAACCAGAAAGTAATGCTTCAAAGGGGGAGCAGGTTGGCTGCATGTACTTGCAGCACCAAACATCGTGACTCGCTTTCTTAGAAGAAGATCATGTTATCGTGCAAGCGCATTGCCGGCTTCCCAGGTGGCCTTACCACGTCCTATGTCCTCGGAAGGTAGGAAGGATCGACTTTACGCCTGCTTCCCTCTGCATGGCTGGTATCAAGAAAGATGATGCCGCGTGCACCCCAAATTGACCTCTCTGCGATATGGCCAATTCGTCAACACACAGAGGGACTTGCCGACGTGGTACTTACGCCTGCCCCAGCCTTGACCAGGACCCCTTTCCGTCCTCGGGCTCGGAACCCGCCCGGTTGACCGACGCCGCGAAAGTGACGATACCATGTTGTTCTTCGCGCGACCACTTGTTCGATAAAAGGATCGAGTTCGACCACAGAGCATGACCATCGGTATGACCCATGAAGCCGACTCCGAGCCCTTCGACCACCTTTTATTTGCGCCTGAACTAGCCATTCCTCGAGTCCACGCGCCACCTCCTGTGTAGCTCCGAGACGATTTGGACAATAGCCGATAAAACGGCGTTCCAGCCAACTTCATCTTTACACATCCTCCGGACTAGGTTGTCCATCTACCCTTAGTGAAACTGTCCCACGCACGCTGCCATTTGACCATTGAGGCCAACCAGACAGTCCTACGAATGCCTCTCGTGCCGTGCATTTATAAACAGTCTATGTCTTCATCGATAACGACGCAGGAGCGCATTTGCAATAGCTGCCAATAACTGGCACTATTGAATGCATTCCTCACGTCGAGAGTCACTACTGCACAATAGTGAACTCCCCTCCTCTTACGCTGGATAGCGCTGGATTTGGTAACCGACAAGATAGCGTCTACGGTCGACTTACCCTTTCGGATGCCAAACAAAGCAGGTTTTTTGCTTGATCTTATCTCAGTCTTCTGTGCTGCATCCGCCTCCGTGCCCGTAGGTAGGCGCGGCGCAGGTTCGCAATTGCTTGAGTCCACCAGTAAGTCGGTGGCCTCCCATTCCTAGGGTGGACTTTCCTAGGCATGGTGGCATCGCATGCACGCGAGAGTACTGTTACCAGCTGCTCGCCGCTCAGACCGAGAGTATTGTGCTCGCGGCGGAGCGCTTTTTAAAAACCTCGTTGTCGAAGTACGATGTCTTACACATACGAAGACTAGGCCTCGCCCCTTCTTCCGTTCGCTGAATGCTGGTCGTATAGTAGATACTGTAGCGAACCGCCAGGTGGTCGCTGTGAGTGTAGCCATCATCTACCCTCCAGTTTGAACTACTGGTTTGACCAGGACTCCAGAACGTAACGAATGTATCTTAAGTGGCAAGACATCTTTGACCAGACCGAGAATCGAGCTCGCCATCTCCGGATTGGCAATCCTACGCCTTTGCTCGCATAGCTATTTGAGATGCCTACTACATAGCCCCGTTCTGAGTCGACAAATACGTATTTAGTTTTCTTCTATAAAGCATCCTCAGTATTTTGTTAGAAATATCTAACAGAAAACGAAAAGTATCTTTAACTATTCTATCCTATTTGTGTAAATGTAACCAGATATGAATCAGTTCACTATAACTTTAACAAAGATGGAAAGTCGTGGATTCCAAGGTTCAGGTGAATTTCTATATTTTTATATACTTACTGATATAAAACTGAACTGATTGATCAAATTCGGGAGCATACGCTCCACGATGTATTGCTTTCAAAGCGGCACAAATGCTGGGTTATTGCCTTATTGGAAATGGTATATAAACGGGAATGAAGCGATTTATCACAGACTACTACTTCTCTTATTATAACTCTATTTATCGCAAAACAGTTATTTGGCTTTGAAAAGTGAAATCGAAATTCCGTACATAATATAAAATCAATTTAATAAAAATTCCGCGGAAAAAAATTAAATTTCGTTTCGTTTCGAAAAATTTCGAATTAAATGGACCCTGATTTCGTATCGTTTCGAAGACTCGAAAGTAAATCTATATTTCGTTTCGTTTCGTTTCGAATCAACATAGACATTTTAAATTTCGTTTCGTTTCGTTTCGTTAGGAAAAAGTGTGTTATCGCATACCCTTAATTGATTCTGTCCGAAGATCGAATGGCTTCGAAAATTGTTCCATTCAGCTCCCATAATCTAGCAGAGATTTTTTACGAGTTTCTAAAATCAAAAACTGTTTTTTTATTGCGAGTTTAAAGAGGTTAAAGAGATAAAAATTGTTTTTTTAGCCATAGCTTCAGAGCCCATGATGCGGCTAATTTACCGCAGGAAACAATAGGAAAGGATGTATTTTGACCATATCCGCTATTCCCATTGTCCGCTCCGGCCAATTTTAGGAAATAAGATTTCCCGTCGAAACTTGTTGCGAGTTAAGGATTGGTGCCGAAAAAATGGGCATGCATACATACATATACACACATACATACACTCACTCATACCTGCCATCGTATTGTACTAAATTTTGCAACTTACGTGATAGATATTCACACTTTAACTAATGTTTATAATTTTGTTTTATGCAATAATATCAACTGCTTTATAAGTAAACAAAACGCTAAACAGCAAATGTAATCTATCAATCGATATCCCGATTAAATCTGCTATATAAACACTACTTGATCGATCGAATGATACGTCGATCGAAATAATGTCTAAGAGCCACCCGACTAAATATATTATCCATACTAATCATTTAGTCGGCACCAGATTTAGTTGGCAGTCATGAAGGTTGATTTTCACAACACCCGATTACGTCGGTGATAAAAACAGTTGGTTTCGTCGACCCCTTGGTTGACACCCGATTTCGTCGGTGATAAAAACGGTTGTTTTCGTCGACACCCGATTTCGTTGGTGATAAAATCGGTTGGTTTCATCGGCACCCGACTTCGTCGGTGTATCAGGAAATTTCCCATCTGTCAAATGTTTTATGGGGGGGCGATGCAAACAGGCGATATTGACACATAGGTTGACAGCCGGGCCTGAAATTTGGGCGAAAAGGATGTTGTCAAAAACATTATGGCGCATTTCTGAAGGGCGCAAGTGTACACTGTTAGAAAAAAGGACGACTAGTTCTTTAATCATATTTTCAAATCGAAAACAATCCAAAGTAAATTTTATTTATAAGGGGCTTCAATGATTAGATGTGGATGTATTTAATGCAAACTATTAACATTTAAAATAACATGTAATTTTTGAACTACAATTGAAAACATGTCATGGAACATTGGAACCCATTTTTCTCCATTCGAGCTCATTGCGACATTGGCCCTTATGAAACAACTGTGTCGAGTTATGAATACCGCACAATTGTTACAAGCTGATGCAAGTACAAAAGAAAAATATAATCTGAGAAGCAGCTCCACCAACAAGCTATGTTTAAGCGCTACGAGATTGCTCATTTTCCGTTAAGAATAATTTTTTTTTTTGCGTAGCTGTAAAAGCAACATCAGTGCCGGTACCCACAGTAATTGTAGCTGATTCAAACAAAAAAATATCAACAAGCACTTTCGCCGAATCCGTTCATTTTTGTTTCAGTTTGCGAAAGACGTGCTAACGTTTAAAGCACTTTTTTTGGTCCTATTTTGCTTCTCCTTCTCTTGAAGATTGTTCTGCAAATAGTTTCCTATCTAATATAGATCAGCGAAGGATATATGTATCTATTGAGACAAAAAATATAGATGAATTGAACGAAAGAAAAAATAGTGTTTTAAACTTATGTATTTTCTGCTAAAACTCACATAAAAAAATTGATGTATTTTTTTACATTTATTTTTAAAAGGACTATTTTACCCTACACTCCCCTGATGGAAAATCCTGATTTTTAATTTCTACTTAGACAAAAAAGTTTGGACAGTTTTCATCAGATCGGAAAACATCAACTTTAGTAAGGTCGAAATTTGTTCAAACTTTCTTTTGAATGAACAATGTTGCAGAAAATTGCGATTTTCTTAGAAATTCTTGAGTTGGCGCTTCTGAATTATATATGAGATAAACGCTCTTTAGTTCCTTAATTGCCTAGCGGGTTTAGTTTTTTATCCTAGATCTGTTCGTGAAAAATATTCCCTTTGGAAAAACGACCATTTTTTATCGAAAAAGTCCATTTTCTCCTAAAGTAAACAACTTTATAACCATATTAACCACTTGGTATAAAGTACTAATTGAGTAGAAAAAGCGTGCAAAATTTAACGAAATCGATCAGTAATTGCCAAAGTTATTGCATTTTTTTGATTTTGGCGATTCTTAAACAATACTTTTTGAAGGGCCGTTTTACCCTACTACCCTTACCCTTCCCCTCAATGAAAAAATCTGAAAATTTGCAAAATGTCTTCTCTTACATATATGAACAAACCCTGAAAATTTCATCCAAATCGGAGAATATCTATACAAGAGGGGGTCGCGCTTCTCGCGAACTGGCTCTTGATTTTTAAAGAATAGTTCCTATGTGTATTTTACACGGAATTTAATCTTATTTTAAGTCTGCAATCGTTATTGATGGTTGCAATTAAAATTTTAGAGCGAAATTTTTTTCTTCACATTCCAAAATGCCTGCAAAATTCGATTGTGGGCACTCTCATTAT
Source organism: Armigeres subalbatus (assembly GCF_024139115.2). Classification (NCBI taxonomy): domain Eukaryota; kingdom Metazoa; phylum Arthropoda; class Insecta; order Diptera; family Culicidae; genus Armigeres; species Armigeres subalbatus. The sequence continues at coordinate 375,697,763 of NC_085141.1, read as the reverse complement.
ATTGCTAAATCAACCAATGTCGCTGTAGTTGGCCCTAACTTATTTTTTATAGTGTTTTTATAATTATTTAGATATAATTGATAGAAATAATTAGTTTAATTTATATTTTGGGCATGTACACATGTACACATATTTTTTGGAAATACGCGTTGACCGATTTACTTGCAACAAGTTGCATTCGACGGGGAATGTTCTATTGGTTTTTATTCAAAATTGGTCAGACTATGGGATCAAAATCAATCAACACGTCGAAGACGAAGTACATGATAGGAAGAGGCTCAAGAGTGTAGCAAGTACGCCATATTTATTTATTTATTTATTCCAATGTTTAGTTTATCTTTGTAAATATATTTATTTTGTTATTTATTTAAATTATAAAACTTTGCATGTCCGGTTGCGTCTTTCAAAATAAATCTTTGTGTTGGGTCACCGCAAGAATAGTCTAGAAGAAGTACGCCATTGAGTTACCTACGCTAAGAATTGAGTCTTATGAGTTCCCTACAGTCAGCTACCAAAGAAACACATGGGGTTTAGCCAGCATATAGCGCATCATGACGCCAAAAGTAGCGCGTGGCTTGCGGCCAACGACCCGCACGCCGGTCTTTTGAAGTTGCGTTGACTGTTGGCTTGTCCGGCATTCCACGCTTTGCACGATTCTTAGCGAGCAAACTAACTGGCTAATTAAGATCGTCTGTTGGAATGAGATGCACGGTTTGGGGGATATCGTGGATAAATTTTTTTGATGCTCAGGTTTGCAAATTTTAAATTCGTTGAATTTCGCGAACTATGGAGACAATGTCTAAAATTTCGCGGTATCTGAGGATTTTCCCAACCCGGAATCGTTCACTTTGTTCCGTTCCGTGGAAGAGGCAAAAGCGGTCAATTTTGTTCCGTGCCGTAGTGTGTTTTGTAAGGTAAAAGTGACATAGTTTTTTTAGTAGGTTGTTAGCTAATATACGTTCTTTGTTTCCCTCTAGTCGAGCATAAGTTAGAAAAGCTCAATTCAGTCAGTTGATTGTATATTGTGTGTGCGTAGATCCGTGTTAAGAAAGGTAAATTGTGACATTTTTAAAATATTAGATAGTTCTCAAACATCGTGCGTGTGTACAATTAGGTCCGTGGCAGCATTAAATTGGCGAAGCCGACACACTACACCAATCCGTTACGACCGTTTTTGACCCCACGCATCGGCTACAAAGATTCCTGGGTACACTTGGCCGGAGAAGGTTGCGTACCATCAAAAGCGCACCTTTGGCAGGCGAAGCCAACCCACCGCAAACAGCATCCAATCAAGTTGCATCGTACCTCCAACCGCATAGCAGCAGATCGCCGTTGTCGTCGTCATCATCGCACTACCGACGGCGCCTCAACAATCTGCTTTGCGCGCCAGGAGACGAACGGACGCTTGTACCGCGCCCATGCGTAAGCCCGCGCACCGGAGGGAGTGAGTGACCACCACATCGACGCAATACGCCGTCCATCGGCGTGAGTTTCTGGCCCGGAGTAGTGCGCAAAGCAGCTCCGGCCCCAACCGTAGGTCCGCTCCAAACTCGCTAAGCAAAACCGTGAGTAAAATGCATGCATAATTGTTTGTGTCGTCCATGGCCATGTGACTCAGTTAGAGGCACAACAATTTGTTTTCGTGAGTCGTCAGTAGCCCATTGAGGACGGCTCCGTGTGAAGCTCACCGTATGTGAGAAGCGAGAGTGAGCTCGCAGGAGAAGTTGTCGGAGTCAGCTAGAGGAGGAGAGTCGCGTAGCCGGAGATACCGCCGGCGAAGAGAAAGAGGAAAGAAGATATGTGAAGAGAATGTACACAAATTACACGCTTAAAGTAAATTACACATCGCATGAATAATTTTCACACATGACGACGATGACACGAGAGAATGGCAATCTGTGTGAAAATTATGTGTAAGACATGCACAGTCGCTGTGTAATGTCTTTTATTCTTTTAATATGTGTAAGAAACTTTGCTTCGAACTGTCAAGTCCATTTTGATCGCCATGATGACGGTTGCGTCCGGCATGCATCGCAAGGAAAATGACTTTTTCTGTGGATTTTCGTTTTGTTTCGATACGATACAACTAAAATGTGCGACTATAAACATCGCACTTTAGTTTGGTCATATCGGAACAAATGGGGACTCCTCTGAAATAGTATAAAAATGTTGCGATAATTTTCAATTCACATGAAAAAATATAATTAAGGTTAGGTCCGTTTTCCGACCGCTCTCTCACTGTGTGAAATGAACTCATCGGAAATCGTTAACCGTCAATTACACTAAAATGAGTAACATGGCAGATACTCATAATATGTGTTGTTCCAGGTTAGGCCCGTTTTGTGTGAACGAAACACAAAATTGTGTGAATGACTTTAAGCGTGTAGAAGTAGAGAGGAATATTGCACGCACACACAGATAGCGCAGAGGGAAACAGTGGGAAATGCTAGGCCTAGGCGAATGCAGGGGGATAAAATAAATGCATTAAAATCCATGTAAATGTTTGTTGAGTGTTCCATGTATGATTTGATCGGAGCCGAAATAAAAACCCAGAGTTGAGACGTTAGACTGGTCCAAATGCGTGTAATTTGAATGTAGTCAGTTACTGTCCTTTAAAGAATTTATGTCGCTTCGTGTTCGAATTTAGGTTTTTGTTGTTGTATTTACTGGGTAGTCAGCCCGATTTGACTTTTGGACCGCTTTCTAGTCTTGGACGGGGTGAAACGGGTAACTTTTTTGGGTTGGTCCGATGAGGAAAACCCCGCCTGTATGATTTTGTCTCCAGGCCGGATATCGGAAGAATTTATTTGAGGAAATCTTTTGGAATTAGTTGTGTCCGCTCGGAAACGAGAAGTACGACGGACGTATGCAGGTTAGCCAGTCAGCTTTCTCTTTAAGGAAAGTGACCCTTCCCCTAAGAAGGTCTCAAGCCGGGCAACTAAAACTCGTTGGGCGGTCTCCTACCAGGAGTGGCGCATAAGCCGCCCAATTCTAAACCGGAAACGCTACTGGCCGACCCGTTATAACTGGCGCCCAACAAAACAAGGCTTTTTCAGGATTTTTTGTAGCTGATTGTTTGTAAAATAACCTTTTATATTTAAGTTTGTATTTTTGTTGCATATAAAAGCACATATTTATGTTGAAAGTGGAAAATTTATTGCAAGGGAACTCGAATTTCGGAAATTTGTGTTGAATATGATATTTTTGTTTTCTGTATTCATATTTATTTATTATTCACGTTTATTTCAATAAACTTACATATTTGTTACATTATTGTTAATTTATTATATGTTATTTACATTTTTGTTTCATAACTTATTTTCTTGTTCTATATTATTTATTGCTGAGTGTTATTTATTATATTATTCTGTTTGAATTTGGAAAATCATTAAACGGTAACTCAAAACGTATACTAGACTTAAGCCATAAAATTTACATCTTTGCGGTAGATCTCTGTTGAGTGTAATTTTTCTTCTGTTGTTGAGTTTGTTGCACTTTTTTGTCCAGCTATGTACCTCTTTTAGAGCGACAATTCACCGATGAACGAAAACACCTACGGGGTCATAACATCTACGGACAGATCGACGGACTCGTGTTTAGGAGGTTCTTGGACTGACTAGCACTGAGGGTACCGACTGAGCCTAAAACTACGACAATTTAAAAAGCTATGCAACTTTCTGAAAGTAACTACGAACAACTAAGCTTCGCGAAAATACCGTAACTCGGGCAGACATTTTCCAAAACAAACCACGATTTGAGACAATTGAAGACGCGAATTCCCGATTATGTCGTTCTCACTCTTCAGTGAGCTGTACATATGTAAATATTAGTTTGTTAGTTAGCCTATTTCCCTATCACTTAAATTAGATTAGTACTTAGCTTAAATTAATTGAATATTAAAAACACTCACGATATCCACTTGGATTCGTTCTGGTCGTCCACATCCTTCGGATGCCGACTGGATTTATTCTCCTGGTGACTTCGTAAAGGAGGAGCCAGCGTTGTAAATATCCTAAAAGTAAAAATTGTTATTCTTTGTTGTTTGATTACTTACGTTATTTATTATTTATGCTTAGTCTTTCGTAGTTCTGTCGATAGAAGTAAATCCGTTTTTTCTCAATGTTGTCCACTTCCTTATTCGTAACAGTCCAGTATAGTCCACGCCAATGTCCTTATACAGTAGTCATCCTTCGTTGTTTATATTTTTTCCTTAAGTCCTGAGATAGTGCCCTTGTTGGTACTTTGTGTTGGTCTTCCGTCCGACGCAGTAAGTAAATATTCCCGTCCCCTTTATCCATCATTCCATCGTCCATCAGGTTTTCGTTTTGTCCTCGTCCATTCAACCACACAGGTTTCTATTAGTGGTTGTCTCTTCTCTTTATCTCCTTTCCTTCGTCCATGTTGTCCGACGCTATTTCACCGCAGATTTGTTTTCCCCGATTACCTGGAAATATAAAAACAAAACAACTTACACCAGATAGGTTTGGAACAACTAGAGGTTCACTCTCCTGAAGATTTCCATCGCTGGCCGCTCCATCGCAGATTTCCACCAACTTTTTGGGAAAAGCATGGCTTTCCCGTTCGCGAACTGTTATGGTTGCACTACATTTTGTTCACTTTCTGAGTTTTTACAGTCCTCTTTTGATGTTGACATTATATGTTTGGTAGACCGGTCTTAAGAGAGAATGAGTGCGCGCGTGTCGGAGTTCAACTGGAGTTGGATTCTGATGCATATGTGAGTGCGTGAGATGAGTGAATGATTGATATTTTGCGTCTTGCGTGTTTTTCTTGGAGTACTTTATAGCCGGATATTTCTAGGCGTAGAAAGTACTCTTAAGAAGCAATTTGAGTTTCTATGTTATGGTGAGCGTATATTGCGGATGAAAGACTCCGTGCATGCGAATCGTAAATAGAAACGGACCCTGTTTTGGCAAGAAAGTTGGTGTCTCGCGTTGCTCGCTACGTGCTGGGTGAGAGGCAACCATTCTGACTTGTTAGTTTTGTTCACATGTATGTGAATGTTTCGTAAATGTTATTTTGTATATCGGCGTAGTCCTGGTGTAAAATAATGTTTCAGTATTTTATGTGAGCTTGCTCAGAGTTGTGCACGACTCTAGAGTTGAAGCCGTTTAAATGTTGTATTTTTGAGAATTTATGTGTATGAATGAGGTCATCTATCATCATAGACTGTAAAACAAGTAACTTCCATAGACTCTGTTTTTGCTTTTCACAGACTTTCAAGCTATTTTTCGGCCACCCCTTTTCATATTTCTATTAGTGAGCGTAGCGGAGAGATAATGACTAGATTTTTGCTGGAGACCGGAGACTCACGTCGCTGATGGTCAGTGGCAGCCAGTACCAATAGGAACTTGTGCTGTAAATTGAGAAGGAGTCGACTTCGGTTGACGATGATCTTATATGACCCCGAAAATCGAAAGTTATTAATCCAATGCGTCTTGCTTGGCCTACGAAAATTTGATTGGCAATTTTCATCTCCATTTTCAAATGCCAATCAAATTTTCGTACTTTTAGTGGGGAATGTTGTAGCAAGTACGCCATATTTATTTATTTATTTATTTCAATGTTTAGTTTATCTTTGTAAATATATTTATTTTGTTATTTATTTAAATTATAAAACTTTGCATGTCCGGTTGCGTCTTTCAAAATAAATCTTTGTGTTGGGTCACCGCAAGAATAGTCTAGAAGAAGTACGCCATTGAGTTACCTACGCTAAGAATTGAGTCTTATGAGTTCCCTACAGTCAGCTACCAAAGAAACACATGGGGTTTAGCCAGCATATAGCGCATCATGACGCCAAAAGTAGCGCGTGGCTTGCGGCCAACGACCCGCACGCCGGTCTTTTGAAGTTGCGTTGACCTTTGGCTTGTCCGGCATTCCACGCTTGGCACGATTCTTAGCGAGCAAGCTTACTGGCTAATTTGAATCGTCTGTGGGAATGAGATGCACGATTTTGGGGGATTTCGTGGATAAATTCTTTTGATGCTCGGGTTCGCAAATTTCAACTTCGTTGAATTTCGCGAACTATGGAGACAATGTCTAAAATTTCGCGGTATCTGAGGATTTTCCCAACCCGGAATCGTTCACTTTGTTCCGTTCCGTGGAAGAGGCAAAAGCGGTCAATTTTGTTCCGTGCCGTAGTGTGTTTTGTAAGGTAAAAGTGACATAGTTTTTTTAGTAGGTTGTTAGCTAACATACGTTCTTTGTTTCCCTCTAGTCGAGCATAAGTTAGAAAAGCTCAATTTAGTCAGTTGATTGTGTGTGCGTAGATCCGTGTTAAGAAAGGTAAATTGTGACATTTTTAAAATATTAGATAGTTCCCAAACATCGTGCGTGTGTACAATTAGGTCCGTGGCAGCATTAAATTGGCGAAGCCGACACACTACACCAATCCATTACGACCGTTTTTGACCCCACGCATCGGCTACAAAAGTTCCCGGGATACACTTGGCCGGAGAAGGTTGCGGACCGTCATTTTCGCACCTTTGGCAGGCGAAGCCAACCCACCGCAAACAGCATCCAATCAAGTTGCATCGTACCTCCAACCGCATAGCAGCAGATCGCCGTTGTCGTCGTCATCATCGCACTACCGACGGCGCCTCAACAATCTGCTTTGCGCGCCAGGAGACGAACGGACGCTTGTACCGCGCCCATGCGTAAGCCCGCGCACCGGAGGGAGTGAGTGACCACCACATCGACGCAATACGCCGTCCATCGGCGTGAGTTTCTGGCCCGGAGTAGTGCGCAAAGCAGCTCCGGCCCCAACCGTAGGTCCGCTCCAAACTCGCTAAGCAAAACCGTGAGTAAAATGCATGCATAATTGTTTGTGTCGTCCATGGCCATGTGACTCAGTTAGAGGCACAACAATTTGTTTTCGTGAGTCGTCAGTAGCCCATTGAGGACGGCTCCGTGTGAAGCTCACCGTATGTGAGAAGCGAGAGTGAGCTCGCAGGAGAAGTTGTCGGAGTCAGCTAGAGGAGGAGAGTCGCGTAGCCGGAGATACCGCCGGCGAAGAGAAAGAGGAAAGAAGATATGTGAAGAGAATGTACACAAATTAGAAGTAGAGAGGAATATTGCACGCACACACAGATAGCGCAGAGGGAAACAGTGGGAAATGCTAGGCCTAGGCGAATGCAGGGGGATAAAATAAATGCATTAAAATCCATGTAAATGTTTGTTGAGTGTTCCATGTATGATTTGATCGGAGCCGAAATAAAAACCCAGAGTTGAGACGTTAGACTGGTCCAAATGCGTGTAATTTGAATGTAGTCAGTTACTGTCCTTTAAAGAATTTATGTCGCTTCGTGTTCGAATTTAGGTTTTTGTTGTTGTATTTACTGGGTAGTCAGCCCGATTTGACTTTTGGACCGCTTTCTAGTCTTGGACGGGGTGAAACGGGTAACTTTTTTGGGTTGGTCCGATGAGGAAAACCCCCGCCTGCATGATTTTGTCTCCAGGCCGGATATCGGAAGAATTTATTTGAGGAAATCTTTTGGAATTAGTTGTGTCCGCTCGGAAACGAGAAGTACGACGGACGTATGCAGGTTAGCCAGTCAGCTTTCTCTTTAAGGAAAGTGACCCTTCCCCTAAGAAGGTCTCAAGCCGGGCAACTAAAACTCGTTGGGCGGTCTCCTACCAGGAGTGGCGCATAAGCCGCCCAATTCTAAACCGGAAACGCTACTGGCCGACCCGTTATAAGAGAAGACAATGTGAGCCACCCACCGCGAGTTTGCATCGGTGGTGACGAAATCGAGATGGTAGAAGAATTTGTGTACTTGGGCTCACTGGTGACTGCCGAAAATGACACCAGCAGAGAAATTCGGAGACGCATAGTGGCTGGAAATCGTACGTACTTTGGACTCCGCAAGACGCTCCGATCGAATAGAGTTCGCCGCCAAACTGACAATCTACAAAACGCTCATTAGACCGGTAGTCCTCTACGGACACGAGACCTGGACGATGCTCGTGGAGGACCAACGCGCACTTGGAGTTTTCGAAAGGAAAGTGCTGCGTACCATCTATGGTGGGGTGCAGATGGAGGACGGTACGTGGAGGAGGCGAATGAACCACGAGTTGCATCAGCTGTTGGGAGAACCATCCATCGTTCACACCGCGAAAATCGGACGACTGCGGTGGGCCGGGCACGTAGCCAGAATGTCGGACAGTAACCCGGTGAAAATGGTTCTCGACAACGATCCGACGGGCACAAGAAGGCGAGGTGCGCAGCGGGCAAGGTGGATCGATCAGGTGGAAGATGACTTGCGGACCCTCCGTAGACTGCGTGGTTGGCGACGTGTAGCCATGGACCGAGCCGAATGGAGAAGACTCTTACACGCAAAAAAAAGCGTTCCCGAATTCGTGAACCAGCAGAAATACACCGTGATTTAATTCATGGATTCGGGAACACCAGTCACGTTTTCCAGAACGTTCCAGAAAACGTGACTGTATTCCCGAATCCGTGACTGTTGTTCACGAAAAAATACACCGTGAACTCGTTAGTTCACGAATTCATGAACACTTTTTTTGTGTGTGTATAAACCGCACAGGCCACTTCGGCCTTAGTCTGAATAAATAATAATAAAATAATGGGATGAAAATGTATGGCCTAAATATTTTGTTTATAATGGACGAGAAAGGCACCATTACCGCTAGGGTGATTAATAAGAATTTTTTAATGCAATAAACGAAAATCAATGTAAAAAAATAAATCCATTTGCCGGAAGTGCAATTTAAAACTTTTCTCTTGTGCTTGTTTTCAATATCCTCCCTAATACACGAGAAAGGCATGATCCCTGCTAGATGGATTGTTCTGAGTTTTTAGTGCCTCCTGGCTATTATTCCTTTTCTTTAAATTTTGGTGTTTTTTTCTACATTATTTTTAGTCTAGTTTTCAAGGGTGCCCAAAACCGAACCACACAATTGAAAGTCTAAAAATGTCAATAAAATTTCCCAAATTGACTACATCATTATAGTTTCTTGGGTGGTAGCAGGGCTATATTTGTCTAGCTTTCCATTGCTATTCATATGTCTTCATAAGATCAACTAGGGCCAAAGTTATGTGTAGCAGTGTAAATCTGGTCATATTATCAGGAGCACTTCAGTGCAGATAATAATATGACGTCCCCCAACCCCTAATCCTACGGTTACAAGCGACCCGTGCCAAGGGGATGCATGGTCTGAGGGCTGAAATAAACGGCCTGTTAACGGAGCCTGTGGGGTACCTGATGGGCACCCCCCACAGTATAGCGTTCCCTTACCACGTTATTGCGGAGCTCTGGCGTGGCGGACCGATTTTCTCGCGCGACTCATGGAGAGGAAGAAGCTTCTGACGAAAGCGGGGATCCTTTTGCCAGACGAAATGGCCCGAACAGGTCGCCTCAACGATCGCCAGGGGCAGGCGATACAGAAGAGCGTGGCAAGTCGGAGGAGCCACCCATTGAGATCAAGATGGACGGAGCTACCCTGACCACGAAGTGATGACCCGGAAGTGTTGACCAATCACAAGGAGAGTGGATGCCAGAAAATTGAGGTGATTACAGACGTAACGAACATAATCATGTTTTTTCTGGACACTTACAGCAAGGACCTTAAGAAGTCCGTGCTGACCCTCTGCAACATGGTTGTAGAGGCAAAGTAGGAATGGAAGTCCTTGCTGCAGGCAAGTAAGGAGGTGGAACGAAAGATCCACCAACTTACCGAGGAGAAAGAGTTGGCGGTGAGCCAAGCGGTGTAGGCCAGGAAGGAAGCCGAGACGAAGATTCGGGACCTTACGGAAGAAACGCAGCTGGCAGAAAACCAGACTGCAGAACTCCGCAGACGCATGGCTGCTACTGGAGCAACTCCAAAGCTTAGTAAGGTCAGTATGGCAACCGACCTGAAGGGAGCTAGGCATTGTAAGCCGGCATTGCACGAGAAGAAGGCTACTACGATCCGTCGGGAGAAGGAAACCAGTTCCTCCTTCTACGAGTACTACCGAAATTCGCCGGGAAGAAGGCCTGCCCTGGAGCGAAGTTATGAATCCCGAAAAAGGCGAAGAAGGAGCGAAAAGCAGTAGAGAAGGTGAAAGCGTCATTGACCAAGAAGGGGAGTGCCCGTAGCGGAAAGGGCACACCTTCCAATGGTCATGGCAGGAAGGACAGAGGCGAAGCAATTATCGTCACAGCTGATGGTAAGAGCTATGCTGACGTTCTGAAGGCTTTGCGGGGCGATAAAAAGCTCACTGGCCTTGGGGATGATGTCAACTGCATCCGAAGAACGCAGAAGGGCGAGATGATCCTCGTCCTGAAGCTGGATGCTGCGCGGAAGAGTTCCGCGTATAAAAAGATGGCAGAAGAGGTGCTGGGTGATGCGGTTCAGGTGAGAGCCATGTGCCCAGTAGAGGTAGTCTAATGCCGAGGCCTGGACGAATTTACCGAAGCCGGTGAGCTGGTAGCTGCACTGAGAGATCAGTGTGGCGTTGAAATCCAGGATACCGCGATTCGGTTTCGAAAAGGTTATGCTGGAACGCAGGTTGCCTCATTCCAGGTACCTGTGGCTGACGCCAAGATGGACTGAATAAGGCCAAGCTGAAGGTGGGTTGGTTGGTATGCTCGATGAGCGCAAACCAACAACCTCAGGCCTGTTACAAGTGCTTCGATTACGGTTATAAGTCATATGACTGCAAAGGTCCTGATCGGAGTCGGCTTAACCGGAGGTCACAAGGCTCACACCTGTCAGGCCGCACCGAGGTGTTTGATCTGTGGTTCTGGCACAGACAACAAACACCCATCCGGTGGGCAGGCCTGTCCGGCCTCCAGACGGGCTCGGTCATGCAAGTAGCTCAGCTAAATCTCAACCACTGCGAGGCAGCGCAAGCGCTGCTACAACAGTCGGTGCACGAGAATAAGACTGATGTTGCCTTGCTGTCCGACCCGTACCGCATCCCTGCTAAACATAGCAGTTGGGTTGCGGATAAGTCCGGAATAGTGACCATCTGGACTTGCGGGAGGTACCCCATCCAGGAGATAGTGTCATCTCCTGATGATGAGGGTTTTGTTATAGCAAAGGTAAACGAAGTTTACTTTTGCAGCTGCAATTGACCTCCAAAATGGAGCATAGAGCAGTATACTAGGGTGTTAGATAATCTTGTAGCGAGACTAACTGGTCTTAAACCATTAGTTGTGGCAGGTGACTTCAACGCGTGGGCAGTGGATTGGGCCTCTCGGTTCACTAACGCTAGGGGCCATATCCTGCTAGAGTCTCTAGCGGTACTGAACGTAGTCCTGCTAAACGAGGGACAAGCGTCAACGTTCAGAGGACCGAATGGCGAGTCATGCATCGATGTGGCCTTCTGCAGCGTGGGATAGACGGTGGAGCCTGAATGGAGATTTCACGAAGGGTATACTGCTGGTGACCATCAGGAAATACGTTTTTTGATCACCTATACCCCCAACAGAATCACAAGGCGGAGTAAAGCTGATCAAGGATGGCGTACCTCGCAGTTCGACCCAGAACTGCTGGAAGAATCACTACGGTGGGAAAATCGGATTCTAGGCGTTAGTGGTGATGAGTTATCCGATGTCCTACCACGAGCATGTGACATGACAATGCCCAGGAGGACTATACCAACCGGCAACCGCAAACTGGTGGACGAGCACAATAGCTGATCTTCGCAGAACCTGTCAGTGAACGTAGTACCGCTAGTGACTAACGGTGAGCTTATCGCCGTTGCAAGAAAATTTAAGCTAAATAATGCACCAGGGCCGGATTGTATTCCTAACCTGGTCCATAAGCACGCGATACTTGCCGTTCCAGATATGTTCAGGAGCTGCTTCCAACGTTGCCTGGACGAAGAAAACTTCCCAGATCGTTGGAAATTGCAGAAGTTGGTGCTATTGCCTAAGCCTGGGAAATCCCCGGGAGAGCCTTCGGCATACAGACCAATTTGCCTACTCGACACAACTGGTAAGTTGTTAGAGAGGGTGATCCTGATTAGATTGTCGGACTATGCGGAGTGTGCTGGTGGCTTATCAAGCAACCAGTATGGGTTCCGTAAAGGCCGTTCCATCATCGAAGCAATTCGGTCGGTAACGGAAACGGCTAAGATAGCACGCGGTTTGAATAGGAGAGGTATTAGGTACTGTGCATTGATTACACTAGATGTAAAGAATGCATTTAATAAGGCTAGCTGGGCAGCTATAGCTGATTCCCTGCATCGCTTGATTTTCAGAACAGGATATTGTTAGTCGACACCGACGCTGGTCAGCAGTCGATAGAAGTGTCAGCAGGTGTTCCACAGGGATCGATCCTCGGACCGGTTCTGTGGAATACCATGTATGACGGAGTATTACGCTTAAATCTCCCGGCTGGTGTGAAAATAGAAGGCTTTGCGGATGACGTAATGCTAGAGGTCACTTCGTATGCGATTAGCAAAGTCGAAGAATGGCTCAACTCAAGGAGATTGGCGTTAGTATATCACAAGGCTGAGGTTGTTGTGGTGCATAACCACCATGGGTTGCAGTAAGCGAGGATAAACGTAGGGACCTGCACAGTTAACTACGTGAGGTCATTAAAGCATCTTGGGCGTGATGAGCGACGATAAGCTCAATTTTACGAGCCACTTCGATTATGTATGCCAAAGGGATTCATTGGCAATAAAATCTTTATCGAGAATGTTGTCGGACGGATCGGCGGTGCAAAGTCAGGTGTGTAGGCTGATTCGTTGCTCAAATGGCAAAGAGCATGGGACACTGCAGTCAAAGGTCGTTGGACCCACAGACTGATTCCGGAGGTATCGAATTGGATTAGTAGGAAGCATGGTCAGGTCAACTTCCACCTATCACAGGTGTTGTCTGAACATGGCTGCTTTAAAAAGTTCCTGCATAGGTTCGGGTTCGCAGATTCTGCGGAGTGCCCGGAATGTGTAGGTGAGGTAGAATCGGCAGACCATGCGATGTTTGCATGCTCGCGATTCGATATTGCACGCAATGGCATGCTTCAGTGGTAATCAATTGAGTGAATCTGTACACGGAAGAAAAAAAGTACCCAAAATTAAGTATTTTTAAAATTACTTTTGAGTTATTTTTTCTCTTCTCTTTCATCTTCTCTTTCTTTTGTTGTCAAAAACAAAAGAGCCAAACAATCCAACGAAGCCAGTTCAATACGGGAAGCCAATTTTGAGTTTTATTACCTGAGGTCGAAATTGATTGAATTAAACTTACATTTGGGTAAATAAATTTTCCGATGGGTACTTTTTTAATATGGGAGTAAAGAAACCGTCTAAGACGAATTAAGTACTGTCCATTTAATTCCACCAGTTAATTTTCGTTATCTTTGCAGATACGTATTTCGACCACAACTTGACTTGACTCGACTTTCTATACGTATCTGCAAAGATAACGAAAATTAACTGGTGGAATTAAATGGACAGTATTGCGCATAAGCCCCAAAATTTTATTCCCACCTTTGGGTTTCCGCGCCGAGCACTCAGCGCCAGACTCGGCGACAAGGAGATAGTGGTCAAGTTGGTACTCCTGATTTTTTGACAACTGATGTCGATTAGTTGTGTGAGTGCACCGGTGTCAAAAAATAGAGCTTTTGGCTGAAAATTTAGTTGTCAAATGCACATTTTGACAGCAATATAGATGTATGAGTGAATGAAATATGCATATGCTCTATCGCGGAAGCAGTCGCTGAAGACAAGTGTCAATGATTTCAGTGACGAAACGAAAAGTTTCAATGCAAAAAGCAATACTTAATTCGTCTTAGACGGTTTAATACATTCCACTAAAAGAGCTTAATATATTTTTCTGATGGGAGTAAAGGCAAACTACTTCGACCCTACTTACTCAATTTTGGCTTCCCGTACACTGTGCCACCAAAGTACTCTTTAATGGGTAAAAAAATGCCCATTATGAAGTTAAATAGTTCAACTCATTAAAAGAGTAAAAGGCCTTTGCTCATTAAAGAGTAGTTTGACTTTACGTCAAAACAAGGTGTAATTTTTACCCATTAAGGATATTGAAATATAATGCAAAATGAGTAAAATAAACCCCTTTTTATTTATCCCGTGGAAAAACAGGGAAACTGGATTTGCTGTTTCGAATCGAGAAGAAAAGATCAAGTTTTCCACATCATGATAAGGTATTTTATTTAAACAAAGTTTTTAAATACATGGAAACCTGCATTAATGATCATGAACTTAGTTTATAAACATCATCAAGGCATCAATGCTTCTCGCCTTTTGAGTCACGCAGCATCGTCAATAGTGTTTATCCTATGAATTTGTTGGGATCTCATAGTAGGTACCAGCATCTCGACTTCATCAGATTCTGTAATCCGGGACCTTGGTTTTTGGGAGCTGCAGCCATGGTTCTTTATCATTGGCGAAAGTTTGGTCGCTGTTACAAGCAAGGGGACTAGTTTGGCGCGGACTGAAAATATGGATTTATTTATGTTTCAATGTTTTAGAGCACTAATAAAATACTTACTGTCAAACACAGCAGCATCAGCTTCTATTTCCGCTGAAATTTGATCCTTGGTTGTAGATTTCGCACCCATTTTCGAAAAAAAACTTAAATTTGTCGAGAGGATCTTTTTGCAAACAAATATAAACGTAACCAACTGGATTTTCACTCATTAATGAGTAAACAGTTGGAAGTACAAAAAGGGGAAAAGTACCCCTTTTTCAAAATTTTAAAATACCCATTATTTTGACAGCTCCGTATATCGCCAAAAAATGTGTATTTTTTCCTCATTAATGAGTATTGCCGAGTTTACAGTGTACGGATGTTCGAGGTTGGGTGAATCAAACTCACTATTGGGTAGTTTATTTCTTCCGTGTAAAGAAGTAAACTGAGTAAGTCATTCTATGTTTTGAATAATCAAAACACGATTGTCAAAAGTCAGAACGAATATGCTTCATGAAAGTGAATAATTCATGCTCTGCTCTCTATGCAGCGATGCCAGATCTACGGAAATTTCCGCTGATCTACGGAATTGAGTGCTTTCTACGGATCTACGGATCCGTAGATAAAAACTACGGAAATTTGAAAATTTCTGCGGAAATCTACGGATTTTTTTACTAGCACACTTTTAGTTTCAATTGATCTGGTTTCAAATTTAGATCAAGTTGAGTAAACGATATATAAGTTCCTGATATAGGTATGGGTTTCTATTTAGAAGGAAAGACCGTTACAAATATTTATTGAAAGTTATGTCCAATTGGTCTCCGAAAGGTCAAAGGGAGATAATAGTAATTATTCGAACTTCTGTCTTGCTTCCATTTGAAGAGAAAGGGAAGAGTATCAGAGTTGAAGAGAGATAAATTTCCACGCTGATACCGTAGATGATGAAAGCAATCTTGAATTTTCTGGTCGATCATTGACCGAGATTACCACTGCCTAAAATCCAGAAAATAATCACATTGAAAATAATTCTTGTGTATGATCCATGAAGCTTGTTGCAAATAACTAATTCATTCAGTGAAATCGAACATCCTATTTAAATTCTTGAATAACACTCTTGCTCTTGTGTTATAATCCTAAAGATAAGTTTGAACAGCCGTGCGTGCATTGTGCAATCTTTGTGGAATTTAGGATCCACCTTCGACCAGTTGGAAGTCAGTAAAGGAAGGTGGAGTTGGAAGTCAGCGAAGGTAAGCCGACTACCCAACATTTGATCCTTCGAACCGTATAGTTTCCCAATAATCCGGCTCGAAGGACCATTATATTGAACTACCGGAACCTTTTCAACATATAGAGGGATAATTAGAGTACGCTGCCATAAACGTAATTTCAAGGTTCAAGCAAACCCAGTCGTCTGGATTGTTGGCTGTACAATTCATAACACTGCTCAAACATTTATTAAACATTTTATTACATATATACAATTGCTTAAAAAAAATTAGTTCAACTGGTACACAATGGTGCACGCGATCCACTAAACTGAATATTTTTTCATCAAATTTGTTTGCTTACGCCAAAATTGTTCTGATTTTTCGCTAACTTTTATAAATCCTGGAAGAAATTCCCATTTGACTGTTCAATGTATATTCCTTCAAAAAACTCTTCAGGGATTCATCCGGAAGTTCCATAAGAAATTCTTTTAGAAACTCCTTCGGAAATTCCTTTAGCAATTCTCCAAGAATTTCTTTTGGGAACACTTTTCGAAAATCCACTCAAGTTATAATTCGGAAAATCCTTCAATAATTCATTTGAAAATTCCTCTAAAAATACTTTCGGGAGCTTCTCTAGGAGTCCCAATTTTTTTTTCAAAAAGTCCGCCGGTAATTGCACATTTTTTAAGGAGTTCGAAGTTAATTTCTCCAGAAGTTTCTTCGAAAGTTTCTACAGGAAATCCTCTGAAAATTCTTCTTAAGACTTTTGAATGTCAAACATTTTTCTACAAAACTTTGGAAATTCCTTTTGTAACTCGTTCGGATACTTCTAGAGCTTTGTCCTAGAATTTTACAGATGAAATTCTAAATAAACTACTGGATAAACTTCTGAATAAATGGCATTTTTCCATAAAAAGTAATAAAATAATTTCTGAACTAATTCCTGTAGATATTTCTGAAAATATTACTAAAGGAATTTTTGGAGGAATTCCCTTAATAATCATTAGAAGAATTTCTGAACAAATCTCCGGAAGAATTCTTTACGGAACTTACTAAGGTTGTCCCATTTATTTTGAAGATTTTCTTCGTTTGCAATCTTAATTTCAGTGTCAAAATAGGGTTTTGTTTCACTTGTATACTGGATTAGTTATAGTTCTTATGCTGACGCCAAATTATGAATGAACTCATTACGTCAAAATTGTTGGTGAACCAACATTACCACAACTATGGCACCGCCAGCGCTAAAGCTCAATAATTTGAAATGTGAAAAATAAGAAGTCCATAATATTAAACTGATTCTATGTTAAAATTTTCAACAGAGTTCAATAAATAAAATGTAGGTAGTATCAGCGTTGGAAACAGTTACTGTCAAAAATATGTATAGCAACTGCCATTACGGCGAATGTGGAAATGTGTGTAGAGGGCACTATGCCTTGAATCTATTTCTGTTTAGTTTTTAATGAAAGTTAGGACACAGACAAACCGACGTAACATTGATGAGATTCCTATCGACCATGTGCTCAACGGTCGTTTCAAATTCAACTGATGACGAATTTCACAACCAGAGGTGCACGCATCGTATATCTTTGTATTTGACATCTTATACTAGCGCCTTCTGTTGACATTGTTGTACTAAACTTCATTTTTTGCAGCATGCACGTAAGGTAGTTGTAAAGTAATTGTGCGATGTTTGTCAGTGGTTAGAATATAACAATACCAATACCAAATTTTGGACGGTTAGTTGTTATTTCTATGCATTGAGAAAAATTAGAGATCTGTCCTGTGGTGTTTTGTATAATAGGATTGTGGAGGAGCGTCGAAATTGGCGCTTTGATGTTGCATGAAGAAGAAGAAGCAGAAAGGTCATAATCGAAAAAATCTTCACGGGAAAGCATACGAAAAGTAAAACGGTAATCAGTACGGGTTTGGACTTTACTTCTACTGTATAATAAACACAATATTTCTGAATTTTATTTTGTGATATTACACTTAATACACAGTATGAGAAAAGTCCAAACCCGTACTGCTTACCGTTTTTAATTAAATTGCTTTTAGAATTTTTGAGAAGAGTTTTAAAAACTTTTCGTATGCTTTCCCGTGAAGATTTTTTCGATTATCATCTTTCTGCTTCTTCTTCTTCATGCAACATCAAAGCGCCAATAGCGACAGCCAAAATTTTTGAGCGAATCTACGGAATTGATGTTGAATCAATCTGGCATCGCTGTCTCTATGTCAGCTCAAGGTCAAGAGCTGCTGCCACAGAATAAAACTTTATTAACCACGTGAATTTAATTCTGGGTTAAAAAATCAAAGGTATTTTTTTCTGAATTGGAAGTTAAATATGTTTTGCGTATTCCAAATCGACTTTCAGTGAATTCATTCTCCAACATTACCTCTATGAATGACGAATATTCCATTTGAGGGTGGAATCGAAATAACGAATGTTCCTAAACAGAACGCGGCACAGTATGTTTTAATTTCGAGGGTCAAAGTCAACATGCGATATCGCACCCCGACATCGCATCGTCATCAACTCAACAATCAGAGGGTTGCACTTTATGGGTTCCAACTGCTATTATTAGTACATTAAAGCCAAATGAAATTATCACGTGCATTCGACCAGCAGGGCACCAATCCATGGCGTGCCAGCGGACTATTACAAACGAGTGGCATTCTCACCACCCCATCAACTTCATATCGCATAAACGTACCCCCCAACAACAGCAACGGGTTGCTTCGATGTTGCGATTCAATCGGAATTCCCACGACCTGAGTAGCCTTCGGAAACGTCATGTGTTGAGCTATTTAGCATAAAAGATTTGGATTCAACCGACAGTTGAATCGCAAGAGATCGCAAAGTAAGGATTATTGACTTTCGGGGTGAAGATCAGTTCTTTCTTTGGTGTAATCCTTAATCCTATCCAGGCGCAGGTATCATCTTGCTTCTGTGACTTCTCACGTCAAAACACAACAGCAGCACCTGCATCTTTTCTCATTCAAAATTTTGGGTCATCGCCACTGTCAACACCCAACCCCGTCTTCGTCATTCAGGGAAGATGATCCTCGTGTAAAGATCAACCCCATATCGCTTCGCTGTTGGTAGCGCTCGTCAAAAAGTTACTATCGCATCAATTTAAATCGCTCGCATCCTTCGAGAAGCACGATGAAGATGACACAGCCAACCGTCGGCCAACTCTAGCATCCAGGAATGTTCCGAAATGTTTCTTATGGTGGGAACTTTTTTGGCTTGGCTCCTAACTTGCGATGAGGATGAGCAAAAAGTCCTAAAATTCTTGCAACTGTGCGTTACAGAGCACTGACTGGGAAAGTATCGAATTTCCAGTCTCGCTCGATCAAACATCCTTCTGGCAGGGTCCAAGCAGGCCGGCACGAAGAGTTGGCGAGTTGTAAACATTGCCCCTAGCAGTTTTCTCTGTTTTCCCCGATGGAGAGATGCAGCGAGGAAAGTTGTGTCGTGTCAACCGATAAATCTGAACTGTGTATGCGTTGGAAGATCATGTGTGCTCAAGGCAAAGCGAATGGGACAAAATAGGGACAGCAAGTTCAAGTGCAATTCTCTAACCGACATGCGGGCGTAGGGCTTCATTGATCAATATTCAGACCGACACACGGCCTGGCTTAACTCTGGCCCGCGCAGTGATTTACATCAAGTGGCTTTTGGGTTTTGTAATTAGAAGCGAGTGGCAAGTTTTTTAAAAGGACGGCTGTTCCTCCTCTGCTTTCTCCGCCGTTTAAAGGCCCATTCATAAAACCACAACAAGTTCGGGGTCATCGTTGGAGGTCCGGTTGATCACCGCACTTGGTTTAATGATTTTGGCCGCAAAAACGATTATGTCAGATGCATGTAATCGATATATCTTCTTTGGTGTTGCAAGTTTTTATAAAGATTCAAGATTAGTGCATCCACTATAGTCGACTATCTACATCTCGATATTCTATATCTCGATATCTCTTTCTAAGTCAATGATTTCCTAAGTCCCTTCAATCTTCATACATTTGGGTTTTCTACATCTCAATAACCTCCCTATCTCGATGGATTCTGATCATATTTTGTTTCCCAGTTCTGGTGTGTAAGAGACGTTCGACCGGGTAGGGGTGTGGGGCGATACCGGGGGATCTGGAGAGGTTCTATTTTCATGCAATACAAATCAATCTTGCAATTATTTCAAATTGCAATGGATATAAATAACACCTTTTTGCAAAATTCGAATATTATAATTATTTATTGGCATTTATGGATTTTTTTATATATATTAATACCCCTTCAATATTATTCCTCCATGAATTTAAATATCAACCACCACAGCTCGATCGTGTCAACTAGAAGCTTCAGCAAACGAATAGATGATTGATGGGAAAAATTCATCCATCGAACTTTGCTGTCGGCACCCTTATGTTTCATTCGAGTTCGTCGCTCCCGTCGTGTCTGTCTTAATATGAATCCTCCCGGCGACATCGAAAGAGTTCCCGCTCACACGAAAGATATATGCTAATGTTCACAAGTTGTTGTTCTTATTTGTAGACGATCCGTCAAAAATCTGATCCAACGGACCAAACAACTGCAATCTTCTGCTCGTTTGATGCCTGCGCAAAGAAGATTGCTTAGTACACGTCGTACAGCAAGTCGCAGTGCCGAACCGGAAAGGGGTAACAAACAAACAGCAACAATAACAACGTCTGCTAGTTTCCGAAAGGAGTAGAGGAAAAGTACCGCAAGGAGCTAATAAGAATCCTTTTACTCCACACAGCTCGATGATGTGGTCCTACATCTGCCGATTTGCATAAAAAGTGCTCCGAAGGTAAAAATTTCCTTACGTGAACGTGAGTCCTCTACGGCTCTGGCTGGGGTCACCCCTTTCCTGCAATACTCCACAATCGAGCGCAAGTGTTTGAGCGCACATAATACTTCCTTATGTCGTTTATTTCTTTCCTTCAACACGAAAGACCACGAAAGCGAAGAACAGTGCAGTGTGCTTTTGCCAGGATTGAGGACCTCAACGAAAATAAGGCCCAGGCGTATTGTTGCGTGCGTGTTTTGGTCTTGGTCACAGTAGGCAACATGTGCTCATCTTCTTTCGAGCGATCGGCAACGTCTTCGTCCTCGTCGATGCCAACTTGGATGACCGCATGTGCAACTGTTTTCTGTTACACATTATTTAGAATGAGCGAGTTGAAGAAACTCGACTGTCTGCCGACTGTTGTTATTGTTGTGTTGCCTTTGCCTTTGGAAGGAAATGTAAATGACATGAGGGCTCGCTTCTTTGCAAGGCTGACTTTATGTTTGTTGATTTGTTTCTAAAGAAGAAGGCTTTTTAAAAAATGGCATGCAATGCCACAACTGTACTTTTTCCACTTGTAACGATACCAACTGAGTGGTGATCGTTTGCCATATGTGATGGGATATTTTTATGTTCAAATCAATGATAAAAACATTAGCAACTGTATTATTAAATATTTCATGGAAGTTATTTCGAACATCTTTTTCAGAACCTATTTAAAACTGATATTGTTGTGACAAGTTTAAAATAACATCATTAATAAAATAAAAAATAAATCCAAGAAACTGATAAAATTGTGTTTTTGTCGATTTTTGTTTGGTTCTACCTTCGCTCTAAATTCCCACACTTTGTTAATCTTGTTTGGTTCCATCCATGCTCGCCGTTTTAGGACAAAACAAAGGATGCAATTCATGATCCTTCCGTATCAGCATTTTCCCACAATTCATGCTAGCATCCTTGGCCGTGTGCAAGTCTGCGCTGCGCTTTCGTATGAATAAATTTGTTTAAAATTTAAATATTTACCACCATCGTCGTGATTGTCATCCTTCCTCCATCTTGCAGCTATTCAAGTCGAACGGTTCGTAGAGCTGTCTCCAACGTGGCTGGCAGCATCGGAGGATCATTCCAGTAGGATCCACGCATCCACGTGGTGTTTCAACCTGGATCTAACAGGACCTTTCGTCGCGTTGCACCAATGAGTGTAGCCCAGATAGAAGGCAGCTGCACATTTCGTTTCACCAATCTTTCCTATTTTTCTAGTTCTCCTGCTTTCGCCATCCGTTCTAAACTTTTCCTCGAAAATTGCTACACGATTGCATTGCTGGAGGAGCAGGCAGCAGCACCCGGATGACGGAGGTCAACCCACAGAAGATTTATAATTATTCTTCGCCCTGTCTTGCGATGGCGATGGGCTCTTTATTCGACAGTCGAATAAATCACCGATTGGCGAAAACCGGGAAGAAAGATAATAACATTAATCTTTGTCACCCCACACTGGCACAGAAGTGTCTTCCTGTCTGTCTTGGAAAGGTAAGGAAACTGAACAATACCGGGCTGGGAAGGAAAATGATACGCTTGTTTGCGCAATTCGAATGCGTAAACTTTTGGAGAACGAAGGAACGTACTTTCTCTTGATTTGTGGTACGATTTTGGATTTATCAATGATTTGAATCTTAATTCGACTTTTCAAGGCAAATTGTTTGGAGTTTCCACTAAGACAAAGCGATGTACTTTCGTGCCTGTTGTTAATATTGTGTTAGAAAATAAAATTTCTACGCAAAATTCTAAAACATTTCCATGAGAAATTCTTATGGATTTCTGCAAGAGTTTCTTTTATTCCTGAGAAATACCTACTTCTGAATTTTCCTATTTTTTCTCAATTTCACTGGGAAGGATGTTCGAATGTTTCGGTAGTCCGGAACAAAAGGAGTGAATGAAAAATGATCGATTATGCTTATATGAATAATAATAATACTAATGAATGACAAAATACATCAATTTTAAAATTTATTCATGCTTAATTTATAATTTTCTCAAAATTTAACCTGCTTAGCCTTGAGCGACCCGTTCACGAAAGGCAGCAAACACCGCAATGGACCCTCATCGAATTTCTTTTCAATCTGTCTCGTTTTGCCTTTTCTGACGGTTTCCGTTGCACCGTCCGCACGTTGGCGACTGAGCTTACTGTAGTCCTGCTCAAGTATGCGACCTCCTTCGAAACGCAACGATCGAACCGATTTCTTCGCCTTGATCGTGGCTCGCTTCTCGGAATCACGCATCGCCGTTTGAAACGGCGCCAAGCGGTTGAGGTAGCTGTCTCCTGACGGCCTGGTCGGAGATAAAGAATTGATCCTGTGTTGAATTTCATTGATCAACTCAATGGATTCCTCCAAGCCGATGTTCTTCACTTCCTCTCGCGCAACTAATTCTGAACGGATTCTCTCAATTTCCTCAATCAGATGGCGGAAGCCATCTGAAGACTTGGAGTTCGACGAAAGGGAATGCGCATTGAGGAGTAAATCCTGCCATTGTTCCGCAACGGCGCAGTCTTCACCGCTGATGCAAATTTTGCAAGGTTTCTTCGGTGAGTCCCGGCCGGGGTGTGGCGATCCGAGCTGCTTCTTCTGTTGGTGAGGTCGTTTGCGGATATCGTCCTTGTTGCTGGAAGCGGATGGTGTTTTGCGAGGTGGGTCAGACGGGCGACGGGGTCGCTGACGAGGTGCAACTGGTGGGTGTCGTGGGGATTTCCCATCTGGCTTTCGACTGCCAGCGCAGGACAAATCGTTGCCGGTTGAGTTAAGAGAAGGCTTCAGAATCCGGCCGCTGGTTGTTGGCCGTTTCTGAGGTGTCTTCGGAGTTTCCTCAATTATGTTGTGGGCTGTGATGGCATGCGCCAGTGGTGAAGCAGCCATTGGTGCTGTTTTGGGTCTTGCTGTACCGGGGCGTTCGAAGGTGATTACTTTCGCCAGATGCTGGCTCTTCGAGGTAAAGTTCTTTGGCTGTGACATCAGGTAAGCCTGGAAAGAAAATAAGGTGTTGCCGGAACATTGCTAGAGTTGAATAAAAAGAAACATTTTACCATCCGACATGGACTATCGCGTAGAAAGTCACGGAAAATTTTGACCCCGGAATTGGCAGCCATGGTTTTACAACAATAATGCTAAAAATAAAGACGATTTGGTTTCAACTTTCACAGTGAAGAACAGATTTCCTGAATGTGATATGCCAGAACGGAATAAACCGGTGCCTACTAAGACTTTTGTAACTATGTCCATTATTTCGAAATTAATTCATTGGCTTTTTTCGGTGAAGTAGGGACTAAACAGAAAAGGTTTGTCATATTAACGGAAGGTCAAATTTGCGGTCGTATTTTACACTATTTACGCTTGCGGAAAGGACAAGCGAACAAGCTGCTTATTCCTGAAATTTTGGAAAAAGATAAATATTTGTTATAAACATAATAACTGATTAAATGTACATGCAGTTGAAATCAGCATGTCGAAAATGCTCAAAAGTAGTCAATCTTTGCGCTTGCGATACATCGGCCAAGCTCAAATTGTATGAACCATTGAATATTGACAAACTAGTTCAATTGACTGTATTTGGAATACGTTTTACAACTAAATCAAATTTGAAAGAGATGAGTAACATGTCTGGGGCCCTCCTTAGCCGTGAGGTAAGACGCGCGGCTACAAAGCAAGACCATGCTATAAGGGAGTAAAAGTAGAATCAGGTATGATTAGTTATCAATTGCTATGGAATATTGTTTATAAAGTCCATATACCTGTAAGGACCCGGTTTATGTCATTTCCTGACAACCACGGTATCAAACCAGAGTTCACAGATAAGTGGCAAGTTTCTGTGAAATATTGCCTGTGAATATTTCCCGAGTAAGGTCGAAAGTTGCTCCAAGGAATACGTCAGTGGGCCCTGCCCGACCGACGACCCTGAACCGGTCGCCAATCATTCAGAACCGTTCCCGGACCACACTACGAGCACGAGGCTCATCTCTGCAAGCAGTCATCTTAACCGCGCATCGAACTGTCTGCTGGCCGGCCAGGTATATGTAAAAGAACTACACTACACTGACACACACCCACACAGATTGTTAAAGAATAGGGCAATATACGAAAATATTGTGATACACTAGATTTTATAATTTCCTTCATTTACTCCCCACATATCCGAGGTCTGATTAGCATAGTAGAGAATACTCCAGCCGACCTTGAGACCAAAAGAGCTTCTCCAGATCGAGCTAGCCGATAAAAGAGGTAGTTGTGATACCCAGCCTCACACGGCAGGCCGTTGCTTAGCCAAGCTTGTCGAGGCCTTTGTCCTGGCAGTCCACGTGCTGCCCTTCCTAGCAATTACAGGCCGGATAGTCTGCACACCGAATCGAATCGAATGACAACGGCCAACGATGCATAAACTTCGCAGCCTCCCGCGGAATGGTAGTCCGAAGCACCTTCTTTCCCCGCAAAAATATCCACAAGGCCACATGGAGATCACCTAACCAGGAAAAAAAAACCAAATCGACCACGTTCTAATCGACGGTAAATTCTTCTCCGACATCACGAACGTCCGCAATTACCGCAGTGCGAATATTGAATCCGACCACTACCTCGTTGCAGTATGCCTGCGCTCAAAAGTCTCGACGGTGTACAACACGCGTCGAAGTCGGACGCCGCGGCTTAACATTGGGCGGCTACAAGACGGTAGACTAGCCCAAGAATACGCGCAGCAGCTGAAAGTTGTACTCCCAACGGAAGAGCAGCTAGCCGCAGCGTCTCTTGAAGATGGATGGAGAGATATTCGATCCACCATTGGTAGCACCGCAACCGCTGCACTTAGCACGGTTCCCCCGGATCAGAGAAACGACTGGTATGACGGCGAATGTGAGCAATTAGTGTAGGAGAAGAATGCAGCATGGGCGAGATTGCTGCAACATCGCACGAGGGTGAACTAGACACGATATAAACGGGCGCAGAACAGACAAAACTCGATTTTCCGAAGGAAAAGCGCCAGCATTAACCGTTCACGTAAGCCTGATATGGGTAAGGACATAAACGGGAACCTACATACGAACGAGCGTGAGGTGATCCAAAAGGGGCGGCATCACTACGAAAAACACCTGAATGGCAATGTGGCAGACGGAGATGGCGGTATGGTTATGGACCTGGGAGAACGCGCGCAGTACATAATTTACCGGCTCCGGATCTCCAGGAAATCCAGGAGGAGATTGGCCGGCTGAAGAACAACAAAGCCCCTGGGGTTGACCAACTACCAGTAGAGCTCTTTAAACACGGTGGTGAGGCACTGGCTAGAGCGCTGTACTGGGTCATTACCAAGATTTGGGAGGAGGAGGTTTCGCCACAGGAGTGGATGGAAGGTGTCGTGTGTTCCATATACAAAAAGGGCGATAAGCTGGATTGTAGCAACTACCGCGCAATCACATTGCTGAATGCCGCCTACAAGATACTCTCCCAAATTTTATGCCATCGACTAGCACCAATTACAAGGGAGTTCGTGGGGCAGTATCAAGCAGGCTTTATGGGCGAATGCTCCACCACGCATCAGGTGTTCGCCATTCGCCAAGTACTGCAGAAATGCCGCAAATACAACGTGCCCACACATCATCTATTCATCGACTTCAAAGCCTCATATGACACAATCGATCGGGACCAGCTATGGCAGCTAATGCACGAACACGGATTTCCGGATGAACTGAAACAACCGTGTCAGTTTCAGGGGCACTCTCGATTCCCTTCGAAACGCGCAGAGGGTTACGGCAAAGTGATGGTCTTTCGTGTCTGCTATTCAACATCGCTTTGGAAGGGGTAATACGAAGAGCAGGGATTAACACGAGTGGTACAATTTTCAATAAGTCCGTCCAGCTATTTGGCTTCGCCGACGACATAGATATTATAGTACGTTACTTTGAGAAGTTGGAGGAAGCCTACATCAGACTGAGCACGAGCATGAGCATGATTGACCGCCCACGGTTGCTACTCCGTTATTGCCAGGTCAGCTGAAATTACACAGAGAACCAACAGATGATATTTGGGACTAAAAATCATCCTCAATGTGTAAAAACTTGTAACCAAAAATAAGGCAATACCGACGCCGGCCGTGTCCGAATGCAGGTCAATTGAGGAATGGGTAGGAAAATGTTGACGTGATACTCGCTTTGATGGAAGCCGACGAGTCATCTGCACTTCCACGAGAAATCACTGGGATTTTGGATATAGGGGGTAGGAATTGTAGCAGGGTTCGTTTTGGTAAACGGTTGCCGTGTGTAACGTGTAGTGATTTTGAACGTACAAAGCAGAACGAAACAACGCAGATCTCGAGATCATTCTTTCAAACACGTTCAATAGCGTATTAATTATTTATATTTTTCTATCATACAAGGCAGAACAAAATAACGCGGAGCTCCTTCTGTACTTTCAAACGTGTTCGATCATGCACTTCAAATTGTTCATCCATCGCGAGGATAAACAATCAATGGCTCAAAGTGAGCGACTGTTCATTTATTTGGTGACTAAAATGCCTACAATATTATTTCTTTAACGCGAGAATATGCATCGCTCACAGTGAATCCTTTTTGCCTTTCTCGTATACTAAGTATACGGTAAAGGCTATATGATCGCTCCAAAAACAAACTTTTTATAGAAGGCCCGGAGACCCATAGTGTTATATACCAATCGACTCAGTTCGACGAATCGAGGTGATGTCTGTGTGTGTGTGTGTGTGTGTGTGTGTGTGTGTGTGTGTGTGTGTGTGTGTGTGTGTGTGTGTGTGCGCAAAACTACTCAAAAAATGTCACTCATTTTTCGGGCACTTATCCTCAACCGATTTACTCGCAACAAGTTGCATTCGACGCAGAATCCTGTCCCATTGTTTCCTATTTGAAATTGGTCAGATCGGACTATGGGATCAGAAGTTATGGCCAAAATACAAATTCATACAAAAAATCGCGTAAAAAATGTCACTCATTTTTCGGGCACTTATCCTCAACCGATTTGCTCGCAACAAGTTGCATTCGACGCAGAATCCTGTCCCATTGTTTCCTATTTGAAATTGGTCAGATCGGACTATGGGATCAGAAGTTATGGTCAAAATACAAACTCTTACGAAAAAATCGCGTAAAAAATGTCACTCATTTTTCGGGCACTTATCCTCAACCGATTTGCTCGCAACAAGTTGCATTCGACGCAGAATCCTGTCCCATTGTTTCCTATTTGAAATTGGTCAGATCGGACTATGGGATCAGAAGTTATGGCCAAAATACAAATTCATACGAAAAAATCGCGTAAAAAATGTCACTCATTTTTCGGGCACTTATCCTCAACCGATTTGCTCGCAACAAGTTGCATTCGACGCAGAATCCTGTCCCATTGTTTCTTATCTGAAATTGGTCAGATCGGACTATGGGATCAGAAGTTATGGCAAAAATACAAATTCATACGAAAAAATCGCGTAAAAAATGTCACTCATTTTCCGGGCACTTATCCTCAATCGATTTGCTCACAACAAGTTGCATTCGACGTAGAATCCTGTCCCGTTGTTTCCTATTGAAAATTGGCCATATCGGACTATGCGATCGAAAATTATACCATTTTGTTCTGAAAAAAATCGCTAAAAAAATGTCACTCATTTTTCAGGCACTTTTCCTCAACCGATTTGTTCGCATTAAATTGCATTCGACGCAGAATGTCTCATATTTTCTTATTGAAAATTAGCCAGATCTGACTATGGGCTTAGATGTTATGGTCGAATTACTATTTATTGTGAAAAGAGTTCAAAAAGTCTAGCTCACTTTCTTAGCACTTAGACTTCATCTATTCCCCAAGCTACACAATTTCAACAAATCTGGTTGCAGTAACCATATTGTGAATGAATCCGGTCATATATAAGTTACTGTGCTTGATGTGCAATATGTGTGCTTCTCAGGTCACTCGCAACAGATTGCATTCGACGTAGAATCTTGTCCCATTGTTACCTAAAGAAACTTGGCCGGATCGTACAATTGGGTCAAACGTTATGGCGAAAATACTAACTACTAAATAAAATGCCATTTTTTGCTCTTATGCTCATCCGATTTGTTTGCAACAAATTGCGTTTGGCGAGAATTTTTTCCTGCATATAAACAAATATGAAAAATAAGACCAATCCACATATTGGTGTTATTTGAGATTTTTCCAAACCTTTTGAACGAACGAGAAAGGCACCATCACCGCTAGGTGGATTAATCTGGGTTTTGTAATATTCATAACGCGTAGAAACAATAACGAAAAATTATGGAATTGTTTGAGCTATTAGTAAAAATGCATTGTGAGGTGAATTTTTATCCGAAGACGACATCGACGACGACGAATTCTTGAGGAATGTTTCGTATTTCATTATTCTGTCTCCCAGAACGAACAAGCGTGTAATCGACTCAAACGAAGTTTACTCAAGCCATAAATGAGTTGCTGTCACTTATGTACGTAGTTGTCATAACTTATGTATGTAGTTGTCATAAATGAGTTGCTGTCACTTATGTACGAACAAATCCAGTCATATATGAGTTGTTGCAACTAAATTGGTCTAAATTGTGCTACTCGGGTTACTTCCCTGCTCAACTATTCAATCACTCGAATGCAATGACTGACCACCGCTACCAGCTTCGCGGTATCTGAGGTGAACTAGCCTAGGGCTAAACAATTCACTAATAAAGAATAAAAAAAGCTTTGCGGCGCCGACCTACGCGTGCAGCTGAAAATCAACCATCAAAGATAAATACAACGAAATTCATCAGAACTAAATTCCCTAAAGAACGATATTTATCTAAAAAAAACTGTTACTTCATATGATTAATTAAACAAATAAACAACTAAATATGACAGTGAACTTTCGTCTATATATACTACCCCAATTTATACTAACAGTCATATCACTTGATATAAAATACTATCAAGGATGTTATCGATCATTTAGTAATTCGCATTCGATCATTTAGTAGTTTGTCAATAACTCATTCCAAAAGCTGAATTTCAAAATGTTTTGTATGGTGGACTTCTAGTGCGAAGGTTTTTCTACAACTCTGCCTCATGGTTCGTTGTTTGAATTCCACTCGTAACGGAGTTATAGCTATAGTTTCAGTAACTTAGACTAAATGATTACAAAATTCCAATCATTTAGTCTAAGTTACTGCAACTAGCGCTATAACTCCGTTATTAGTTGAATTCTAACAACGAACCCTTAGGCAGAGTTGTAGAAAAACCTTCGCACTAGAAGTCCACCATACAACACATTTTAAAATTCAGCTTCTGGAATGAATCATTGACAAACTACTAAACGATCGAACGCAAATTACTAAATGATCGATAACATCCTTGAATACTATGATGCCAATGTTAACACATCTAACTCACATTGAAACCAATATTATTGACGACGCGCATCGTTAATTTTTAGTAAAAGAAAGTCAAAAAAAAGCCAGGCCTGAGTCGACGATTATGATCTTCAGTCCGACCCAGTACGATTTCGAAGTAGTATGTATAGATAGAATTCATACATGAAGCATGAATTTCAATATAATGTACGATACGATTAGTACGATAGTGTTCATTCAGCACGCCCACTGTTTATAACCGCGAGGTTTCTAAGCCAAGTTACAATTTTTGCATTCGTATAGGGGAAGTGTACCGGTTTTGGCCAACTTAGTGCCTAATTTGGCCAACCCTGAAAAATACATATTTTTCCAAAATAATCGATCAGTTGACAGCAGCGTTGAAGCGTAAGGGATATATCTCTTGTTGGAACTAATAAAACCCTTATGAATTGCTTTATTTTTGGAGTTATTCGCAAAATTGGCCAAATTAGGAACATGGCCAAAACCGGTACAGTTCCCCTACCATGAGGCTAACACGATGATACTTTTATGCCTAGGAAAGTCGAGACAATTTATTATTCCTAAATTTGGAAATATTTATCCTGCTGTACACTAAAAAACACAAGAAACATACATACTCATGAAATGGCGGACATAGAGAAGCTTTTAATTAATAACGGCTCACCGGATATAACTGGAATTCACCCAAACATTGGAAACCGCACCATTATCTCCTTGAATTTGTATCCGAAGAGCACTTTTTTAAATTTTCTGTTCAATTTTCACTGAAATTCACTGATGAAAAAAAACTCGGGAAACGAAAAAATGACGTCTACTTCTTATCGCGGTGCACTATGATCTCCAGTTGGAGGAAGCCTACATCAGACTGAAGGGTGGTATGGACTTCTTAAGTACTGTGTAAATAGATAGGGCAAGTAGTGGTCAAGGAATGATTCCGCTGATAAAATTCCTTGCACAGTACGGAGCTGACAAGGAAAATGAATAATTCTGCAATAGCAGGCGCGTGGCAGTCAAAAAAACACAAACTGACATCTTCTCTTGCGGAATAATGCACTGATGCATTATTCCGCAAGTAAAGTGACGTTTGTTTTCCAGTTTTTTTTTTTTCATATTGCTTTTGATGTTTTTTTTTCATATTGCTATTTATTGTAGGTATACTGTCTTTCCGGGTGTGCAGCAATAAATAAGACAACGCTGGAAAAAGGTGCTGCGAGTGGCCATGCTATTGGAAGGCCGTTCTTGTTTGCCAGCAGCCGATGGGCGCAGAAGTATCCATCAGTCAATCAAATCAGACTGAGCGTTCGAATATCCCAAAATGATTATGAAAACGTACCTGAAGCAGCTGCCGAGCTAGCATTTGATCTTTGATTTTTATCATCATCAGTGCTCAACAGTGCTCTCTGCATATCATCCATCGCTATAAAAGCTAGTGCGTTTTTTCACAGCTCTGGTTGATGGTATGCACCTCCTGCAGCGCTACGATGTGGAACATGTCTGCAAGATAACATCTGTAGGAATTGCTTCATGAAATCTTTCAGCAACTCCTTTAGATTATCAAACAAAAATTCCATCGTGCATTTCTCATGAAAAAGCAATTTGCTGGAATAGTTTCTGGAGAAAACCTTGAGAAATTTCTGGAGAATTTCAAAATTAATGTTTGCAATAATTTGTGGAAAATTATCCGAGGGTATTTGCAGAGTGATTCTTTAAATAACTTAAGTAGAAATTCCTGAAGGTGATGAGGACATTCCTGAACGAATTTGTAGAGAAGTTCTGGGAAGAAGAAATGGGAGAATTTCTGCAAAAAATCCAGGGATAATTTTTTTTAAAGATGCTCCGGCAAATTCCTTAAGACATTTCTCAGAAATAAATCAAGAAGATTTTATATGTGAATTTTTGGAGAAGTTTTGTAGGGAATACCTTGAGAATTTTTCAAAGGACTTCTGGCAAGATATTCAGAGAGATTTTTTGAACTTTGAGTGGAAATTCTTAAAAAAATCCGGAGGGAAAGAGTTCTCATAGAAATGTGCTTGAAAAATGTGTGGAGGCAATACCGGTTGAATTAACAAAGGAGTTTCTTTACGAATTTCTAAGAGAATTCCTGAAGGAATTTTCAAAGAATTGACCTGTGCGCCGATTGAAATTTCATAGGTGGCGGGGTGATAGATCATTTTCAGTCGTCACGCCGTTAATGATCTTCAGTGGCGTGAACTGATTTCATGGTTCAGAAATTATCGTGAATTTCTTTGAAAGCTCTTCCAAGAATTCCTCTGGAAGTTTCTTCACGAATTGCCCTGGAAGTTCCTTCAGGAATTTCTCTGGAAGCTCCTCCAGGAATTTCTCTGGAAGTTCCCCAGGAATTCCTCTGGAAGTTCCTCAGAGAATTCGTCTGGAGGTTCCTTAGAGAATTCCTCTAGAAGTTCTAGAAGTAGTTTTTTATGAATTCCTATAGATGTTCCTCCAGGAATTCTTTCGGAAGCTGCTCCAAGAATTCTTCCGGAAGTTCCTCCAGAAAATCCTCCCGAAGTTCCTCCTGAAATTCCTCCAGAAATTCCTTCAGAAACACCTCCGGAAGCTCATCCAGGAATTTATCTGGAAATTCCCCCCGGAATTCCTCTGAAAGTTCCTCCAGGAATTCCTTTGGAAGTTCCTCCAAGAATTCCGCTGGAAGTTCCTTCGAGAATTGATCTGGAAGTCCCTTCAGGAATTTATCTGGAAGTTCCTTCAGGAATTCCTCTAGAAGTTCCTCCAGGAATTCTTCTGGAAATTCCTCCAGGAATTCCTCCGGAAGTTGCTCCAAGAATACATTCGGAAATTCCTCCAGAAATTTTTCCCGAAGTTCCTCCAGAAATTCTTTCCGAAGTTCCTCCAGGAATTCCTCCGAAAGTTCATCCAGGAATTCCTCTGAAAGTTCCTCTAGGAATTCTTCCGGAAGTTCTTACAGGAATTCATCCGGAAGTTCCTCCATGAATTCCTCCTGAAATTCCTCCAGGAGTTTCTTATGAAATTCTTCCGGAAGTTTCTCCAGGAATTGCTACGGCGGTTTCTCTAGGAATTCCTCTGCAAGTTCCTCCAGAAGTTCCTCCGGAAGTTCTTCCGGAAGCCCTCCAGAAGTTAATCCGGAAGATCCTCGAGGAATTCCTCTGGACGTTCCTCCAAGAATTCCTCCGGAAGTTCCTCCGAAAGTTCCTCCAGGAATTCCTTCAGAAGTTTATTCAGGCATTCCTCCAGAAGTTCCTCTGGAAGTTCCTGGGGAAGTTCGTCTGGAAGTTTCTCGGGAAACTCTTCTGGAAGTTATTCCAGAAATTTCTTTTGAAGTCCCCCAAGGAATTCTTCTGGAAGTTCCTTGAAAAAATTTCTCCAGAAATGCCTTGCCTTGAAAGTTTCTCCAGAAATGCCTCCCTAAGTTCCTCTTGAAATTCCTCCAGAAATTCCTCCAGGAACTCCTCCGGAAGCTCATCCAGGAATTCTTCTGAAAATTCCCCCAGGAATTCCTCTGGAAGTTCCATCAAGAATTCATCTGGAAGTCTCTTTAGGAATTCCTCTGGAAGTTCCTTCAGGAATTCCTCTGGAAGTTCCTCCAGATATCCTTATGGAAGTTCCTACATGAGTTCTTTCGCAAGAATCCAGGAACTTCTCCGGAAGTTTCTCCAAGAATTCTTCCGGAAATTCCTCCCGAAGTTCCTCCAGAAATTCCTCCCGAAGTTCCTCCAGAAATTCCTTCCGAAGTTCCTCCAGAAATTCCTTCGGAAGTTCATCCAGGAATTCCTCCAGGAATTCTTCCGGAAGTTCTTCCAGGAATTCATCCGGAAGTTCCTCCACGAATTCCTCCTGAAATTCCTCAAGGAATTCCTCCAGCAGTTTCTTATGAAATTCTTCACGAAGATTCTCCAGGAATTGCTACGGAGGTTCCTCCAGGAATTCTTCGCAAGTTCCTCCGGAAGTTCTTCCGGAAGCTCCTCCAGAAGCTCCTCGAAGAATTCCTCTGAAAGTTCTTCCAAAAAATTCTCCGGAAGTTCCTCCAGGAATTCCTCCAGAAGTTTATTCAGGAATTCCTTCAGAAGCTCCTTTAAAACTTTCTCTGAAAATTCTTCCAGGAATTTCTCTGGAAGTTTCTTCAAGAATTCCTCTGGAAGTTACTTCAAAAATTTCTCTGGAAATTCCCCAAATAATTCCTCTGAAAATTCCTCTGGAAATTCCCCCAGGAATTTTACTGGAAATTCCTTCAGGAATTCCTCTGGAAGTTCGTTAAAGAATTCCTCTGGAAGTTCCTTCAGGAATTCCTCTAGAAGTTCCTTCAGCAATTTTTCTGGAAGTTCCTCCAGGAATTATTGTGATAGTTTCTTCATGAATTTCTCTGGATGTTCCTCTAGAAATTCCTCCCGAAGTTCCTCCTGAAATTCCTCACGAAATTCCTCCGGTAGCTCATCCAGAAATACCTCCGGAAGCTTCTCCAAAAATTCCTCAGAAAGTTGCTCCAGGATTTCTTCCGGAAGTTCTTCCAGGAATTTATCCGGAAGTTACTCCACGAATTCCTCCTGAAGTTTCTCAAGGAATTCCTCCAGGAGTTTCATATGAAATTCTACCGGAAGTTTCTCCAGGAATTCCTCCGCAAGTTCCTCCAGAAGTTCTTCCGGAAGCTCCTTCAGAAGTTCCTCCGGAAGATCCTAGAAGGATTCCTCTTGACGTTCCTCCAAGAATTTCTCCGGAAATTTCTCTAGGAATTCCACCAGAAGTTTGTTCAGGAACTCCTCGAGAAGTTCCTTGGGAAGTTCCTCTGGAAGTTCCTGGGGAAGTTCCTCGGAAGGGCCTGGGGAAGTTCCTCTGGAAGTTTTTCAGAAAATTCCTCTGGAAGTTGCTTCAAAAATTCCTCTGAAATTCCGTCCAGGAATTCCTCTGGAAGTTCTTCTAGGAATTTCTTAGAAGTTTCTCCACAAATTCCTCTTGAAGTTCCTTCAGGAATCCCCCCTCTAGAGGTTCCTCCAAAACTTTTTCTGGAAATTCTTCCAGGAATTCCTTTGGAAGTTCATTCAGGAATTTCTCTGGAAGCTCCTGCAGGAATTCCTCTGGAAATTCCCCCAGAAATTCCACTGGAAAATTCTCCAAGAATTCCCCTGGAAGTTCCTTCAAGAATTCCTCTGGAAGTTCTTTCAGGAACTTCCCTGGAAGTTCCTCCAGGAAATCTTGTGAAAGTTCCTTCATGAATTCCTCTGGGTGTTCCTCCAGGAATTCCTCCGGACAATGCTCCAAGAGTTCCTCCGGAAGTTCCTCCAGAAATTCCTCCGGAAATTCCTCCAATAATTCTTCTGGAAGTTCCTGAAGGAATTCCTCCGGATGTTTCTCCAGGTGTTCTTCCGGAAGTTTCTGTTGGAATTCCTCCGGAAGTTCCTTCAAGAATTCCTTCGGAAGTTCCACTAGGAATTCCTTCGGACGGTAATCCAGGATTTCTTCCGGAAGTTCATTCACAAATTCTTCCGTAAGTTCCACCCGGAAAACCTCGAGAAGTTCTTCCTGGAATTACTTCTGATTTGCTCCAGGAACTCCTGGAGCAATTTAAGGAGAAAATCCAGGAGCAACTCCCGGAGGAGTACCTGGAGCACTTCCGGAGAAATTCCTGTGGAAAAAAACGAAGAAATTCTATGAAAAAATTACGAAGGAATCCCTGGAGCAACTTCCGGGTTTTGGTTTTTTAGTTCCTCCAAGAATTCCTCCGGGAGTTCCTCCAGGAATTCCTCCGGCAGTTCCTCCAGGAATTCCTAGGGCAGTTCCTCCAGGAATTCCTCCGGCAGTTCCTCCAGAAATTCCTCCGGCAGTTCCTCCAAGAATTCTTCCGGAAGTTCCTCTAGGAATTCCTCCAGAAGTTCCTCCAGGAATTCCTCCGGAAGTTCCTCCAGTCTTGGAGAAACTTCCGGAAGAATTCCTGGAGGAACTTCCGAAGGAATTCCTAGAGGAACTTCCGGAGGAATTCCTAGAGGAACTTCCGGAGGAATTCCTAGAGGAACTTCCGGAGAAATTGCCGGAAGTACTCATAGAGGAACTTCCTAAGAAACTCATGGAGGAACTTTCGGAGGAACTCCTGGAGGATCTGCGGAGTAATTCCTGGCTAAACTAACGGAAGATTTCTTGGAGGAATTATCGCAGGAATTCTTGGAGGAACATTCGGAGGAATTATGAAGGAACTTTCCGAATAATGGAACAGCCTTCATAGCACTTCCTGGTGGAATTTAGGGAGGAATTTGTGGAAGCGTTTCGGAAAATTTCTATTGCTTTAAATAAGCACACGACGACCCACGCCGCCGCGCCGCCGCTGACGATTACCAACGGCGTGACGCCGCTGGCTGAAAATGATCTATCACCCCACCGCCGATAAATTTTCAATCGGCACACAAGTCTACTTCCTTCTTCTTCATTCTTCCTTTTGCATTCTTGCTTCTTCCTTTTTCCTTCTTACTCTTTCTTCCTTCTTTCTTCTTCCATCTTCTTTCTTCTTCATTCTTCCTTTTCTCCTTCATCCTGTATCTTTTTTTTCCTTCTTCCTTCTTCATTCCTCATTTTGTTCCTTCTTTCTTTTTTCATTTTTTCCATCTTCCTTCTTTTATTTTCTCCTTCTTACATTCTACTTCTTTCTTCCTTATTCTTTCTTCCTTCTTCTTTCTTCCTTCTTCCTTCTTCCTTCTTCTGTGTTCCTTTTTCATTCTTCCTTCTTCCTTCGTACTTCTTCCTTAACTTCTCACTTCTCATTTCTTATCCGTCACTTCTCACTTCTTGCTCCCCACTACAAAGACTACTAACGACTCATTAGTCGCTACAACTTCTCATTTCACACACTTTATAAGGAAACGTATTTCAACTTTTTGGCCAAACGGCATTTGGTCGAATGGGGTTCTGCCAAAAATCCCGTTCGGCCAAATGACCCCGAACCGAGAAGATATACAGCTACAGTTATACCCACATTCACGAGATTCAAAAGCTCCCTTCAAGAGGCTCAGAGGCGTCCAATAGTCATAAAAATCCTGTAGGATGCTTGATGTATAAACTTGATTTGAATTGGGAAGTTTAACGAAATAATAAAAGTTTCAACCCACTTTATGGAAAGCCTTATATTACGTTAGTTTTCAGGTCCATTATTCATTATGAGTTACGCTTATACTCATTAACAGCAAAACATAGTGGGTACCTCAATTAATACAAAAGTTCGAAGGGATACTTCTCAAAAAAGGTTAAGAACCGCTGCTGTAGGAGATTCTCAAGGAATTCCCGAAGGAACTTTCCTAGAAGAACGTCCAGAAGAATTCCTGGAAGATTTTGGTGAGGAATTCTTCCTGTACAAAAAAATTCTTGGAAAAGCTTTCCGAGGAATTTCTGAAGGATCTTCTAATGAATTCATGATAGAACTTCCCAGGCAACTCTTGGAGGAATTTCCCGAGCATTTCTTGGAGGAACTTTCCGAGATATCTAGAAAAAAATTCTAGAGATACTTGCGGAGGAATTGCTGGAGATACTTCTGAATCAATTCCTGGTCGATCTGCCAGAGCAATTCCTGAACGAACTTCGAAGGAAATCCTGAAGCAACTTTCCATGAAACACTTGTAGGAACGTCACGAGAAATTTCTCCTGATTTTCTAAGAAAATATATAGAAGAATCTCAGGAGAAACTCTTGGGTGAAGTTCTGGAGAAAATTCTGGGTAAATAGGGAAATCTTCGGATGAATTTCTGAGGGATACTCTGAGGGATGAATTTTTGATACGATACTCTGCTGGCATTTCCATTTTTTTTGTGGAGTTTCATGAGAAATTCCTGAAGCAATTTTTGGAGATATTCCTGCGGGGAATAATGGAGGAACTCTCAAGGAGGATCTGAGGGGTAAATTCAATTGCTATATAGAGTATCTTGGGGGGGAAGACGCGCGGCTACAAAGCAAGACCATGCTGAGGGTGGCTGGGTTCGATTCCCGGTGCCGGTCTAGGCAATTTTCGGATTGGAAATTATCTCGACTTCCCTGGGCATAAAAGTATCATCGTGTTAGCCTCATGATATACGAATGCAAAAATGGTAACTTGGCTTAGAAACCTCGCAGTTAATAACTGTGGAAGTGCTTAATGAACACTAAGCTGCGAGGCGGCTCTGTCCCAGTGTGAGGATGTAATGCCAATAAGAAGAAGAAGATGGAGTATGCAATCCCCACTAAGCATATGCGGTATTTCGAAAAATTTCGTTTTAGGGCATTCGAAACGAAATTCCGCGGAATTCCGCGGAATTTTAGTATGGCGAAATCTGATTTTCTGATTTCGTTTCGTATCGTTAAATTTCAAAAATTTCGACAGAAAAATCATTCTTTTAACGAAATTAAACGGAATTTCGCGGAATTTCGAAATTAATTTTTAATAATTCCAATATCCATATCATAAAAAAATTCGGCTGCGCCGCTGAATAAAGCCATTAAAATTCTATTCAATATTTCATACATATTCATTTCATTTCATTTATTTAGTTAACATCCAAACAGATAACACTGAATCAACAATTTGACGCCATAATGCACGGTTCGAGGCCTCATACATATGAATTCTTTCACTAAATCTCCCTACCGTCGTCGGGGGTGACAATGGGTCAAATGGGGGTGAGAATAAGTAACTGTTTCAACTACTTAGAATGCTTGTAGAATGGATTGAATGTATCTGAAGACAAGAAGACTAAAATATAAGAGACCTTTTTGAACGGTTTTGCTCTACGACCTCCAGAGTCCAGGCTGCCGGTGAGAGCGATGACCCATTCTCACCCCCCAGACCCATTGTCATCCACAATGGCGGTACGTAATACAATTCTGTATCTTCAGCAGAAACGCATTTAGCTTTCCATTTGTTAATTTAAATAATATTGTTCAGTGAAGTATAAATAATTTGTAGATCTCATCGTTTTGGTATGCTATATTTTTATTTAAATTAACTGAGTTGTGTATGAAGTATGTAATGTATTATGAGGCGTTTGTTCGATTTGCGAAATAATCCTCACTGGACTACTGAGTATTGTCCGTTTTCCGTTGTCTTTTGAAAGTATTCAGTCTAAACAACCATTGTTTGAAAGCAATGAAATGGAGATGGTGACGTTTCAGAAGTTTTCCTGATTTAGTAGATTGTTAGATATTTGCAAATTTAAGAATGCTCCAGATTTGATATCTCATTTATTTCGGATTCTGGAACTGATTCATATCTTTCCGATTGAGATCATTGTCATAAACTTCTACCTTCAGACATTTTTGATTCCGTATATTATGGAAATCTATAATTTTCTCACATTTTCTAGATCCTTCAGATCCAGATTATTCAAATGCTTCAAAATCGTACCGATTTTCTGTCACAATCGTGCCAGTGCAGTGCAAGGCAAGGCAGTTTGTTGTTGGTTTGGACGTGCTGCTGCTTTTAACAATTATATTTAGCAATAACCGTAAAGGTCTGCGTTCGAGTAGTTGTCATACACACTCAGTTTTTATTTCTGCAGCTCGGCAAAAATCCGCACAGCCGTGCGTCGGCAAAATGAAAAACTGATATTCCGGCAAAAATGTCGTTTGTTAGCTGATTTTCGGCAATTCATTTGCTGAGTTTCAGCAACTTTGACAGAAATCTCGGCAAAAAACATGTTTGCTGGGGCACGGCTGTGCGAATCTCGGTAAAAGTTTAACATTTTGCTGAGATCCCGGTAAAAAAATTAAGTGTGTAAAATGAGTAATGGCCAAAATACTATTTTTTTACAAAAAGCGTGTAAATAGTCCAGCCATTTTTTTGCACGTATTCTCAACCAACAACTTGCATTCAAATAGAAATCCTGTCTTATCATTTCATATTGAAAATTGGATGGATCGGACTATGGACTCAAAAGTTATGGCAAAAATACTATTTTTCATAATACACCAGAAAGTCACCGATGCCGCAGGTGGATTATTCAGGTTTTTTTTTTCTAAATAATGTTTGATTACACCACTGCAAGTAAAATAAAACATAGCTTTTTTAATTGCAGATTTAATTTTTTATAGTGATTCGATTATCCGGAGTGAAAATAACATCGATACTCCGGATAATCGCAGTCCGACCTGTATTTGGAAGATTCTGTGCCAAATTAATTAGGTTACACTGGCGATCACCTCTTCAGAGCTACCGACTGAATAGTAACAAGGCAGTCTCAATTGAGTTGTTATATCATGCCCTAGCTTTCATTCTATAGCTAAAATCAACAAATAACCGTATTTTTTACAGAAATTTGTTCTTTATTTTGCTGAGCTGCAGAAATAACGGCTTTACAGATTCATCATGGAATTCGGAACGTTTCCGGGGCTCCAGGAAATGCGAGGCAAGTAGACTGTTCCACATAATCCGGGACGTTTAGCCACTGTAAGCTAATGCCTACATGTAGATAGCGTGAAAGTGTTGCTAGAGTCAGCGCATCCCACGGATATTACTGTTAACCCTTAAATGCGCAATGTTGTTTTAAAACAACAAACCGAAAATACGTTTAATGTTAATGATTTCAATGGTTATTTACGTTAAAAATATTTCCGACGATTTCTAAAAAAATCGCCTTGCGCCTTTAAGGGTAAGGTTCAACTCCAACCAAAGAACAACTCCGACCAAAGAATTTGTTAAAAAGTGATTATACTAAAAAAGGTTTTATCTAGCAGTCACGATTTTCGTTTATCTTCCAAAGCTAACTCCATAAAAAAGTGATGGATGAAAAATGCCCCTCACCATAAAAAACTCACAAATTTACATGGAGACTTTATTTGAGATGTTAATTGAAATGGAGGGGTGGCACTTTGAATCTGTAATACTTTTCAAAATGGTGAACAGATCTAATCAATTTGAAATCTGTTGGAAATATTGAGCGATATTAAACGATGAAAATTCTCAAGATGTTTATGGTGAGGGCAATACTATTGAAAATTGTGAATAGATCCAAAATGATCTATTACTTACCTATGTACTTTTGTAAAATTAAGCCAGATTTTTCCTATGGCATTTGGGTAACAATTATGTAGAATGAAATCAGTAGTGATTCTATTCTAGTTTGAATCTGGAGCAAAATCGAACGAACTCGCTGATTTCCCCAACACATGTTTTTAAAATTTTCAATTAAATTAAATCATTATATTGCTGCCAAGAAAGGCGCTATAATTGCAAAGTAGATTGATCCGTAGATACAATGATGCATTCATACACCAAAATATTGGAAACTCGTGATTTATTCGTGGTTCAAATCTGCAGAAAATAGAACTGAGCGTTATGCCAGTTTTAAGTTTTTGACAGTTGACTTGTTATAAAAAAATGAATTTAGAACAGCTGCTGGGCAAATAAATGTTTCAGATTCATATTCAAAATGAGTATTGTTGATTTTGCCCTAAGGCCGTTACATTTAATAAAAATTATGTCCTACTGATGCCGGAAAGGTCAATGGGGAGGGGGTGATAAAAGATAAATATTAAAATAAAATAAAATCAAAAACCTCCTCGGATTTGTTGATTTTCCGATTTTTTTTTGTTGGAGCATCAAAATTTTATATTAGAGAAAACAATTGTACGACCTTATTTGACTCTAAAAATATTAAACAAAATTATTTTCTCTGCGGATTTTTTTTTATTCGTTTTTTTGCATTATTTATATAAGGCTGTTACAAATATTTAATTGACTTTTTGTCCTACTAGTCTCCGAAAGGTCAAGGGTGGGGGGATAATAAAAAATAAATATTAAAATGAAAAAAAAAAATAAAAAAACTTTGAAAATCTTCAAAATTATCCGAAAATCCTCAAAATTATCCGAATTTTATTTTGTTATCCCCTCAAAATATCATTTTTTGGCAAAAAAAAAATCCGAGGGGGAAGGGGGAGACAAAATGGGTTTTAAATATTTGTATCGGCCTAATGCCAAAAAAAAACTAATTATTAAAAATTTCGCGGAAAAAAATTAAATTTCGTTTCGTTTCGTAAAATTTCGAATCAAATGGACCCGGATTTCGTTTCGTTTCGAAGTTTCGGAAGAAAATTTGAATTTCGTTTCGTTTCGTTCCGATCCAACAGTAGCATTTCTAATTTCGTTTCGTTTCGTTTCGTCAGGAAAAAATGTGTTATCGCATACCCTTAATCCCCACTACCTGGCTTGTAAAGAGGTCGATAATGAACGGTTTGCTAGTTATTGCAACCGTGGCTCATAATGGCATTTCAGGTTCATAGACGTCAATGACAGTACATGGGATCGCGACCGGACATTCACTGCCGAACTGCCAGAAACCATCTGCGATAGTACCGGCGAATCTATCTAGAAGTATAGGGCAAGTGGTGTGGTTGCGTCAGTGTCTAACAGCAAGAAAGGCTCGGCTTACGCACGAAAAATTCGAGACTCATAAAACTTACGTCTATTGAAAATTATAGGAATGGAAGGGGCAAATCAAGACGACATCGGCTGTGTAGGCGTTTCCATACTTGAAAGGCCGTCAGGTGAACGATTTTTTTAAAATGCAATACGGCCTATTCTCATTGGGAACGATAATCAATCTTTGCGATGGACATTCCAAACAACCAATAGTGGCAAATACTAGGACTTTGCCTCATTTCTCATATATCATATCCGAAGAGCAGCGCATACAACCTGCATTACTTTCGACCATAATCGACAATAGAACGGTTGGATCTCATCAGAATAATTAGTCTTATCTTTAGAGCAACATTACACTTCAAGAACCTACTTGTGCTTGTCTCGTTTTATTCAACCTGCTTTTATCACTGAACAAATTTCCATACTATTCAAATTTGTCTAAATTTGAGTATGGTCATCTTTGTTCTTGATGATGTTTATTCTAATTTGTATAACATCGTGATTTTGAAATATGTATTGTCCATGGAAGATTACTAGATAGAATCTGAGAATAGCTACGTTTTAGATCTTCCTCCTCGGCCAAGCGCCTCGTTAGTCTTGTCCTCTACAACGAATGCAGAACTGAAAATTATAAATAATCACGTTGATAAAGAAATTAAAATAAAGATAGCGGTAATGTCACGATTGCGATGGACAGTTTATGAATCCGTCAAGACTTGTCAATACACAAGCGTCCGTAGAGGTTAATCGATGCAAACGGATTTCGAGGAAAACTACGGATTGGCCAGCGGTTGCTTTGAATTTCAGCGCCTGGAATGACGAAGAATGCAGAGCGATAATCATTGGAAAGAGTGTGAGCGAATAACTTGTCCAATACATAACATAGCGATACATCCATACGGCAACCAGTCAAGAGCTTCCAGAAGTTGATCCACGTCGAATATAGTATTATTTTTTAGGTGTGGTCACGAACCCTATGAAGCAGTTAAAGATTCGTATACTTTGCGATACAGCAGCAAAGGGGACTAATACTTCTCTGACGGTAACATTCAACTCCGAATGTATATTCGATGGATTGGGCCACATTTAGAACAACGTGCTCCTCATATTCAGCACAGTTTCTGAAAATTTTAAACCTAGAGAAGCATTTGATGGAGTTGTAGAAATAACTTTACTTAAATTTATTGTTTCCAGTTTTTACCTCTTTGATGACATTTTGCCAAAATGACGAATGAGTGAGCACAACAAAAGTTTTTTCGCCTACTTTTTTCACTTTGTTCATCAGTTGGCAAAATTACTTTGGTAATTATATCGTGTTTTCCTTGAGCACTTTCCTTTAGAACTGCATACTAAGCTTGAAGAGGGAATCTAAGCGGATCGGATTAGTCATCAACACGTCGAAGACGAAGTACATGATAGGAAGAGGTTCAAGCGAAGACAATGTGGGCCACCCAACGCGAGTTTGCATCGGTGGTGACGAAATCGAGGTGGTACAAGTATGTGTGTACTTGGGCTCACTGGTGACTGCCAAAAATGATACCAGCAGAGAAATTTGGAGACGCATCATGGCAAGAAATCGTACGTACTTTGGACTCCGCAAGACGCTCCGATCGAATAGAGTTCGCCGCCGTACCAAACTGACTATCTACAAAACACTCATTAAACCGGTAGTCCTCTACGGACACGAGACCTGGACGATGCTCATGAAGGACCAAAACGCACTGGGAGTTTTCGAAAGGAAAGTGCTGAGTACCATCTATGGTGGGGTGCAGATGGCGGACGGTACGTGGAGGAGGCGAATGAACCACGAGTTGCATCAGCTGTTGGGAGAATCATCCATCGTTCACACCGCGGATATGGGAGGACCGCGGTGGGCCGGGCACGCAGCCAGAATGTCGGACAGTAACCCGGTGAAAATGGTTCTCGACAACGATTCGAAAGGCACAAGAAGGCAAAGTGCGCAGCGGGCAAAGTGGATCGATCAGGTGACTTGACTTGCGGACCCTCCGTAGACTGCGTGGTTGGCGACGTGTAGCCATGACCCGAATGGAGAAGACTCTTATATACCGCACAGGCCACTTCGGCCTTAGTCTGAATAAATAAAATTATAATATTAAATAATATTTACTAATCACTTAACCCATAAAAATCTTCTTCTTTCTATATACATAAAAATGAATTTCTGTCTGTCTGACCCTTATAGACTCGGAAACTACTGAACCGATTGGCGTGAAAATTTGTATGCGTAGGTTTTTAGGGCCGGGAAAGGTTCTTAACATGGTTAGAGACCCCTCCCCTCTTTGGAAAGGAGGGCTCCCATACAAATGAAACACAAATTTCTGCATAACTCAAGAACTAATCAGAGAATAAATTAATTTTAGGCGAAACAAAGTCGGGCCTGCTAGTTATAAATAAAAGAAAACACGGATAGCAAAAAAAAATAAACTTGAACTTTTTGAAAAATCCAACAATTTAGCTTTGAATGGGAATTCTCAAACTTTCAAGTTGTTGATAAATCAAAAAAGAT
Organism: Armigeres subalbatus; assembly: GCF_024139115.2. Classification (NCBI taxonomy): domain Eukaryota; kingdom Metazoa; phylum Arthropoda; class Insecta; order Diptera; family Culicidae; genus Armigeres; species Armigeres subalbatus. The sequence goes on along the minus strand of NC_085141.1, from coordinate 375,653,067 downwards.
TTACAGATTCAAGAAATTTTCTATAGGTAAAAAACTGGGTGAACTAAATTCTAAAATTAAAAATATGGAATTAGTGAACTCGCTTGAATTTAATTGCTCGAAACGATTTAATTGATTTTAGAAAGCATAAAAATAGAGATTTTAAGCCAAAACAAAAAAGAGGGTCTTAGAGGTTCAAGTTTGTCTGTGGTTTAAGTGCGATAATTTAGTTTTTTGTGCATTCAAAATATTTATAGGAATACAATTTTAATGTTATTATTCATTCTTGAGCAATGCCTCAAATTTAATCTTCTTGAAAAAAAAACCGAATGTCGCATAAATTGAAAATATTTTTCACATAGTCATGAGTTGTTCAGATGACACAACATCTCTACCTTCGCGCATACTCGTTAAGCACAAGTCAGTCACATGGTTTCCAATTCGTCCTTTTCGTCGTCATCGCCGTCTTCCCTCGTCGCTATTTAAAGATTAGTTAAGGTCCTATTGTTGTGCTACCTTTGTTGATAATGCCAACGAAGACGATCGCTATGTTTTTGCTTCCTTCTTACTGTAACTGTTACTGGACATAAACGACAGATGTTCTTGCCACTGCAATCGTGGGTCTTTATGTTGCTCAATGACACGAAGAAATGGTCACCTGGCATTGGCACGAGTCACGACTTTTCGAATCGGATGGTTGCATGACATCGCAACAGTTTGAATTGTGGAATTTTGCTCTGCTGGAATGGGATGAATGAAAATCAAACAAAACGAGAAATTTCCCCGGACATCAAATTATCTATAATTTCAACACCTTCTAGTATTCAATACCAATGATGAACGACCGAAACGTTAAAACTAATAAAATTAATAACAACAATTGAACGGTCATCTGTCCGGTTTTCGCGCCACAATAAAAGTCACCATTTGTTGGAATTAACTCACCCCCTCCGTCCAAGCAAGCAACGATTGTCACCGCAGCCGCATCATCATAATAATTGTCAAAAAAGTGCGCTTCCATTCGTCGTAGCCTATTACGATTCGCCGTCAACCGCCTCTGGACGATCTGTCCCCGATCCCGATCAAAGTGACATATGGGAATGATGAGTGCGCTATCTTTCACCGGATTCCATCGCGTCATGTCCATCCCATCCTTTTTCGACGATTGCAACGGAATGTGCCCCTTCGTCCTTTTTTTACCAGAGCTGAGTTGGTACCTACTTCACTCGCCGTAATTAATAACAAACAATAAAAATTCTGTCCACTCCATTATTGGTCACACGCGGACGAGGCCCACCACCGAGGTCGCATCCACAAGGGATGCAATCGCGACGCGAGCGGAGAGGACCCGAAATCGTTTATTCAAATTTGGCGGCGGGGTCACCGCCGTGGAAAATTAATGACAAACACGACCGACCGACGGTTATGGACAAACATGATTTGCTCTCACTCACTCATCGGTAAAAGGAATCGCGAAAGGTTATCACGGGCCGACCATCACCCCCCGTCAACGGCGGGTCGCCGCGTTTTGCCCGACCAAGAAGGCAAGAAGCGCTTTGATGGATGGAAAATGAGTGATACGGGAGCGCAGAGAGCTTCGGTATTTCGATGCGGCGTTGTTTACCTGCCCTGTTCCCCTGAGGGTTAATGACGGCGCGTTTTGATGCGAGGACCGCGAGCAAGGGTAAGAGCAAGCACAGCACGCCGAATAACCGTTAGAAAAGTGAAAGTGGCAAGAGGCGATTTTCCAGGAGCAGTCGCGATGGATTTCACCGCGTAGTTGACCTCTGTCCAGTCGAATTACGCGAGATTTGTGGTTATTCGCGGTGGTTGGCAATGATGGTAAGGGGTAAAGTAGCGACCACCAATTGGTCATAGTTCTCTCGGGGATCATGTTATGAGGTCGTGGATTTTGGTTTTATGGCCGTTTAAATTTTCTGCCTATTCGTCAAGGATAAGGCATCGAGTTGGGAGTTCTGGAAGATTTTAAATAAATTTAAATATTTGAAACTGATTTTGACAAGCTAGCCAAAAAAGTATTTTGATTTGTAACGATTCTCAACAAGGAACTCCTACGATTAAAAAACTATTGATGACAAGTTCCTTGAAATTGAAGATAACTAGCATTCGGATGCTAATTTTTATGCGCTGTAAGCTGCTGAATTCAAATTGCATCAGACAAGTACAATGAATGTCTTCAAAATACACAGGATTATGTTTTTACACGATTTTTTTTCGATCGTAATTTTGATCGTGTGACTTTGCAACATGTTTTAAAAAATCCTAAATAATTCAAAGAAAAATCACATGGTAATTAATATGCGATGAACATTTAGGATGAGTGCAAAATTGAGAAAATGTAAATCATGTAAAAACAGAATCCAGTGTAATGATTCTTCTGAAAATTGTTTCGTACTAGTTGTGTTAGAAGGTGCACTTATAGCGTAGACCATCAGGGTCATCTTATTTTCTACGACCAGTAAGTATTCTACAAAAGAAAATAATATGAGAAAACATCTTACGAGAGACATATTTTATTTTTTTCAAATTATGGATGAAACTATTTATTTCGATATTATACTGAAGACATTCTTATAGCTGTCACAATTAAATAACTCAAATGCGTAGATGGGCAGCATGGAGGCTAGAAATCTATGTCTCCAAACAATTTCCGAAGTGTTTCATCCCAACCACAGAGGGAGCATTGCTAGAATTTCTTAGATCATTCATTTATTTAGCTTAGATCTAAACAAATAACACTGATTTCCCTTTTTGACGCTTCAATACATGGTTCGAGGCCACATCTCTCCGTCCTCGGTGTGGAGCCACTCGTTCAAATCTTTCTCTACGTCTTCTTGCTCTGACCGGCTCTGAATCGAGTTTTGTGCGCATCATCAGACGATTTAATAATATCAGGATTTTCTGATTTTAGGAATATTTTGAATCGTGAAGGGTACTCAACTGGATATCCTGTCAAGATTATTTCAAATAAGTAAGCCAGTTCCTAAATACCTACATTAGTTCGATTGACTGTTGACGAATATTTTCCCACTCGTTCGGATGTCACCCCACTCACGGAAAATACTGCAATTAAATGGTCATCAGTGAGAAAGAAGGGGGTTTCTGGTTTTTGCGGTCTAAAAAACTACCCCTTTCTCCGAGTACTCTACATCGAACTAATTTCAACCGAACAAGACACTCACGACCGAGCAGTGAAGGGCACTTGGTTTTATAGGAGCATACGTGTTCTCCCTCCATCAATTCAAACAGTCATCGGAATCCGTTGACAATCGGTACAAATTTTTATGGACTAGCATGGCAAGATACTCACCGATTTAAATTAGGGCAACTTTCTCCTGTTTCTTCAAGTTTTAAGAAATTAGGGAATAAAATACGGAAATCCTTTCGCTGACCAACCAACTACCAACTAGCCTTGTGAGGTAAGCCGTTTTAAATGACCTACCCGAAACATGTATTGTGATACGAAACGGGATTTGTTTTCGACTGGACAAGAAAGGGATTTTCACCTTCTTCCATTGTGATGTTTTCCGCTTTATCCATCAGGAGCTTATTATCTTCGCTTTATGACTAGATTTTCTTCCCCTTAAGCAAAAGGATTGATGTGCCATTTTTTACGACTGCTGTCAGAGCACTTCATGGTGGTCCTCGGATTGGTTCGGTTTCTTTTGGATTTTATTCACTGTTTTGTTGTGCCAAACGCATCAAGTTTGAGAACAAAGCCAGGTAGCTAATCGGTGACCGTGTAATGATTAGGCTGGATTTATTCGAATTTGAAAGCAGCGTTAGCAAAGTAGTTTGTTTAAATTTTTTGATACTTCGTTACATTTAAAGTCTGACATTTTGTCAGTTTTGCTTTGAACCGTTAATGGGGCCATTCAGAAACCATGGTTATGTAGAAGAGTGGGGGAGTGATAACGATAAGCCACATGGGGATCGGAGGTTAGCTCGAATCATGTGTTTTTTTCACGTGAAACGCTTTTGGTGAATTACAATAGCGTGTGAAAATACAAATCAATAAGCAAAGCGCATCTTCAGATCTATTTCCATAAAATGAAAAAAAAACAGTTGCGATTCAGTCAGTCAGAAAGTATTTTGGATGTAACCAACGCACAGTGGTGCGTTTGGCTAAAATCGTGAACTTTTATTTTACCACTTCAGGGTGTTATTTTTGGCATCGGTGTCTTTGGGAATAAATTTTAGAAAAATATGGCGCATCGAATGACGAAAGTTGTAGTTCCATTTTGCCAGGTGGCGCTGCAAAATGTAACTTCTTTAATAAACGATTTTAAATATGGTGTCTTTGGCAAAGGTAGTATAATTTATTACGAATTTTATTGCTGAAGACACAGAGTGTCCATCTATCATCGTTTTTGAATACGGGCGTTTTTATGGACAGACCCTAAAAACAGTATTTAAAGATATTTTCGAAACTAACAGTTTCGGTCAATACAATGTTCTACAAAATGTATATATAATCAAAATAGACCACTTTCTGGAAGAAACCAGGGATGTTTTTGCAAACATGACTTGTTATCGGCGATTTAGGGTCGAAAATAGTGATATTTGAAGACTTCATATAGAAAGTAGAAGGAAATCCCCAGGTTTAAATATCTGATCGTAGTTTCATATGCATTAATTCTGTCTGTCTCACGTGTATCCAAACAAGTATTTCTAAATTTCATAAATCGACATTTTCAACTGATATTTATATAATAATTGAGATTCCACCACACGCATACAACGCTGTTGAATGTTAATGTCAAAAGAAGTGCAGCGTGAAGCTATTTTTTGTTCTCTTCATCCAATCATTTCACACAATGCAATTCTGACGTCAACGCTACTTAGGGATGTCGTAAAATGAATAATCGATTAGTAACAATCGACTCTTTATTCTTATTGAATCGATTCATCGCTGGGTAATAATCGATTTAAAATTAATCGATTATCACAACGATGAACCGATTAATCTAAGTAATCGAATAATTTTGACATCTCTATAACGCTAAGCGAGAGAATGAATGAGTTGACACCTAACATTATACACTTAACAGAATCCAAGCAGTAGCTGGTTTCTACCCACCAACTGCCAGCATTCAGGTGCTATCATATACATAATTTCAATTAATCGATTAATCGAATTATTTTGAATCTATTACTTACAACGGTTAATCGATTCAATAATCGACAAGAAACGAGAATAATTGATGAGTTACTAATAGATTAATCGGAATTAACGACATCTCTAAGAAGTCGCAAATTAATCGATTAATCGATCTATCGTTGTGATAATCGATTAATTTTAAATCGATTACTACCCAATGATGGATCGATTCAATAATCGACAAAATAGAGTAATCGATTAGTTACTAATCGATTATTCGGGATTTTACGACATCTCTAGGAGCGTATGACGTACGATTTGCATTTTGTGAAATGATTGGATGAAGAGAACAAAACCAGCTTCACGCTGCACTTCTTTTACATTAACATTCAACAGCGTGGTATGCAGTGTGGTGAAATCTCAATTATTATATAAATATCAGTTGAAAATGTCGATTTATGAAATTTAGAAATACTTGTTTGGATACACGTGGAGACAGACAGAATTATATGCATATGAACTACAGATCAGATATTTTAAACCCTGTGGGATTTCTTGCCTAATTTGCTCTGTTGCATATGAACCGGATAAAAATATGATTAGAATATTATAAATTTTACTGTTACATCACCATGTAAAACATAGAAATTACCATTGAATGTAATGGAACTTTAACAACTAAATCACATCAGAGACAATTGTTTTCCACGATTAAATTAATGGTAAATGGACTTTACAAAAAAGGGGTTATATGCTTTACAATAAAAAATCGAAAATTTTCATACAAAATTCAGAGCAAAACAATTGATTTAACGGTTCTTCAATGGGATGATTTCGAAGGCCAAAACAATAGAAAACAACGTGTTTCAAATTTTTCTCAAATTTTTTATTGTTTTACAGTAGAAATACAATGGGATTTAAATAAATTTCACTTCAATCTCGACTTCAATTTTACAATAAAAATACAATTCAATTTATTTTTGATTTAATTTCAATTCAGTTTTAATTTAATTTCAATTTGACTTTAGTTCAATTTGTGTTCGAATTAAAATTAAAATTATATTGGTATTGGTATTGTTAAGGCGTTAACGCTATTCAGACCGGGATTCATAAACGAGATTTCAGTCGCCAATGATGCAACCGGCTATACTCACTGAAGCGCTGTAACTAATGCTGCTCGCATTTTTTCCTGTGGAAGACGTAAATTATAAGATCATGTCAGGTTTCTTACAAAAGTAGTAAAAGAAAAACAAAAGTTACCTGTCTAATTTTTATTGTATCCCGTTGGTGATATAGCTCGATGATAGTCGCGAACGATATTGAATCATCAGGGATGGTGGCATGCAGCAGGTTTTTATCATTAATTCAATTTCTGAAAAGGAACAAGGATACATATTAATAAAAAAATCTGCGAACTGCTTCGGCGGTGTAAATCATGGGAACTTCCTGAAGGTCTTTCAGGTAAAAAACAATAATGTTACTAGGCACATATATTCCAAAACTTATACTTTTCATTAACTTATTAATGTTATTGCTTTTAGTATCATCAGATCATTCATCAGATGGCATAATGAATTAGTGTATTGATATTTTCGAATAGGTTGTTGCTTATAAGGTTTTAAATTATAAGTTTTTCTTTACGTGTTGAAAGATTTATCCACTCAAAATGATCCGGTATATATAGATACCTTGATAGATACTCACCACGGTACAGCCGGAAATAATCGGCCGTTGCTTGCTCGCAGAATCAGTATTGTCGGCGTAGCATCAACTTAGAATTCGAAAGTCGGGACTTCCGAACCAAACTTTCTTCCGAAATTTTATCTGTCAAACTAATTGATGTGTTGTTTAGCGCATCTTTAGGCAAATCCAGCACTACTTCCGAAGTTGGGAGAAAATCTGTATCTGGATCTGTATCTGGAGAAAATCCAACTTCGATATAAAAGCGTACTAACTTTGTACCGGATAGACGATTATAAAAGGAACTCTCGTTTACTTCGCCTTCACTCAATCACAAACAAAATTGTACACGCTCATCTAAATCCAGTCATTCTCCAAGTAAAATTAAAAGTGAAAGATTTTGTTCCTTTGAATTTTTAAATTTAAATTGATCAGAACATGAATATTTCAAGACCTGAATTAAAAATATATTTGAAAATCGGTAGAATTTTCATGTAACTATGAAAGTTATTGTTATTTTATTGTTTTCAATTGTTATTCCATCAACATAATGAATCAATGAAATATTCTCAAATTATATTTTATTTTCTTTAAAACGGATTATCTGATCACCGAGATGGAATACTTTTATAATTTGTTTAATTTTGATGAGCAATATAAAAATAAGCGAACAACCAAATATTATAGAATGTATCGGTCACATTTAAATGTATTGTACTTTTAAAGTAAGTAATAAAGGATTTTACAACGTGAAAAATCTACAATAAAAATACAATAGATTGTATTATTTACCATACAACCAATTGAATTCCAATGGATCATACCATGCGAACTGTAAATTTTATCCGGAAGTCTTCAAATATCACTATTTTCGACCCTAAATCGCCGATAACAAGTCATGTTTAAAAACATCCCTGTCTTCCAGAAAGTGGTCTATTTTGATTATATATACATTTTTGTAGAACATTGTATTGACCTGAAACTGTTAGTTTGAAAATATCTTTAAATACTGTTTTTAGGGTCTGTCCAAAAAACGCCCGTATTTCAAAAACGATGATAGATGGACACTGGTGTCTTCAGCAATAAAATTCATAATAAATCACCACAATCTGCAAAGACACCATATTTAAAAATCGTTTATTAAAGAAGTTACATTTTGCAGCGCCACCTGTGGCAAAAATTGAACTACAACTTTCGTCATTCGATGCGCAATATTTTTCTAAAATTTATTCCCAAAGACACCAATGTCGAAATAACATCCTGAAGTGGTAAAATAAAAAGTTCACGATTTTAGCCAAACGCACCACTGTGCAACGTTTTAAAAACTCCCTACGCCACGGCACGCCGCAGATGGTTTTGGGGTTTTTGGACCCACGCCGCCGACACTTTTGCATCAGCGCACTAGCTACTATTTCGTAAAAGTTTTTTATATCTTATTAGCGAGACGTTCAGCCCAAGACTGGCCTGTCTCGAATGTTTTACGGAAATAAAAAAATCTCAAGAAGAAACTTGAATAGAATCTCTTGTGGATACCGTGGGCATTGTAATCCGTACAGTTAACCTTAATACATGAAAAGTAGAAAATGGAATCGAATGTGAATAAAACGTTTGTCATTGACACAGAAGTATGAAGGATCTATCTTTGAATTGTTTCACCATTAAAACTACGACAAACATGATAAAATAATAAAAATCTACTACTCCTGACTCGAACTGTCACGTGGACGGATTTCGAATCAAAGGATCAAAACTGTACATTTTTTTAACCAAATATTTAAATTGAAGAGTTCGATTGACAAACTATCACTGTGAATAGTTCGATACGCACCTTGAGAAGCGATCCCTTCGGTTTGTACCCGCTAGCAATACGTAACCGAACGAAGCACATCAG